>NW_017731388.1:3016768-3028399 GCF_001890085.2 Hipposideros armiger
CCCACCCCCGCCCCCAGCTCTGATTTCTTCTCCCGAGCGAGCTCGGCAGGAGACACAGGCGCTGGCTGCCCCGTCCGCTCTCCGCCTCCGCCGCGCCCTCCTCGCCCGAGATGGGCCCCCCCACCGCCGCCAGAGCCATCGTCTCCAGGCCGCCGCCGCCGTCGCCGCGCTCGCCCTGAAGCCCGGGTCCCGGCGCCCACCGGCTGGCCCCGCAGCCTCGCCCCCTGCCCGCACCGGCCGGCAGTAGAGCGGTCACGATGCTGCCGCCGGTGCCCTCCCGCCTTGGGCTGCTGCTGCTGCTGCTCCTGTGTCCGGCGCACGTCGGCGGACTGTGGTGGTGAGTGCTGCATCGGGCTGTCCCGGTGCGGCTCCGGGCGCTGGAGGGTGGGGACCTCGCGACGGATTGCTCCGAACCGCAGTCCCGCTGCCTCCCGGCTCTACCTGCGCTCAAGGGAGGTGCGGGGGAGGTGCGTACCGCTCTCCTGCGGTCCTCCGCCAGGGGCACTGTTGAACTGCCACTTGGGCGGCTCTAAACCTACCCTCACCCCCGCACATTCTACTGTATTTCCTCCTCCCGGGTCCTACACACCACCTCCTCCCAGGTTATGCGCTCTATCCAGGCCATGAAGGAATTGGCGGGTGGGTAGGAAAGAGCTACGCGGGAGACAGGGGGAAAGTTCTGTAGTCAGAGATGCAAAGAAAAGAGTGTGCAAGGAGGGCTGGATTGGGGGAAAAGAGAGGAACAAGGTGGGAAACCACAGGCAGGTCAAGTCAAACGGCTGCCTCTTCCCCGCCCCACTTTGCCCCCCAATCCACCAGCTTCTCTCTGGGCTCCTTCAGAGTGGGCGGTAGTGGAGGGAAAGGGATGGAAGGGGGAAACTGAGTCAGGACCTTGGCTTTCTCTATTTCCTCCTCCCTGAGCAACGAAGAGGAGGAAAGGCAGGAGAGGGGCCCAGGCACCTGGGCCTTCCAGATGCGGCGTCAAAGATAAAGTAAATGTGCAGCTCGGGAGGTACTGGGAACCTGGGAGAGTGCTGGTGAAAGGGAGGGAGGCCTGGCCAGCCAAGGGATGAGGATGTCTTTCCGGAACTGGCCCTAGCTAGAGCAGACACCAAGGCAGCGAAGGTTGTAGGAACGTTGAGTTTGGGGGGCTGGGCAGGGGCTGAGAAGGTGGGTGCCGAGTCGGGACCGCTGGGGTATCTGGATCCCGCAGACTTTTTTTCCTTTCCAGTCTCCTGGGCAGCAAAGACCCGCCCGGAATAGTTCAGTGTTCAGAGAGGAGGGATTTGGACAATACCGCTGCTGCAGCAGCCAATCCTAAGAAGACAGGGCCTTGCTATTTGCATATCGCCATGTCATTGGCTGGATTCTCTACACTCCACTCCTCCCCTTTGGAAGGAGGGGTGGAGCCGGCAGATAGATCCTTCTCTTCTAGAGAGAAAAAGAGCAGGATGCCCACACAGGGAGCTGCTGGCCGAGATCCCTCTTCCGTGATGAGGAAGAGACGTCCCTTGAGGGTGTCAGTGAGGGGGCAAATCGAGGACGACCCAGGTCCCGGCTAGGGAACATGCGCCCTTTGATCCCGGCTTAGCATAATGCAGTAGCAGCTTTGAAATAGACTTGAGATCTAATCTTGGCCACTTGTTAAGTCTGTGACCTTGGGCAAGTCACTTCTTACTGCCCCCCAACGTCTCAACTGTAAAGTAGTCAAACAGCCCCCCTACCTGGCAGGCTGATTGGAGGAGTAGGTGGGATGATTTACAAAACGATCTGACATTGGGAAGTACTCCATGAATGTAAGTCCCCTCCTCCGTCCCCAGGTTCTCCTGGCCAGAGACCTCATGGGTGCAAAGGGGGATTCATTTAAATTTAAAATCCAGGGTCTCAAGCAAAATACACTTTTCCTAACTTTGCCCTTTCTCATGGGGACAGTGGTCTCTCCCTGATGGTCATTGCCTTCCCTCTCCTCCCTCTCCATTTGTCCAAATCATCCTCATCCTTCCAGTTAAAATGACACTTCCTCCATGGAGCTGTCCCTCTGTCTTCCCTCCTTTGCCTTCTCTGAGCTTCCGATGCAGCCCATGCATTGGGCAGCTCTGCCGGTTACTGCATTTCACTGATAACCATCTCCTCTTGGGTCTTTCTTCCCTGCTCCTGGAAGGCAGAGCCTTGGTCTTTGGGGCCCTGGAGGCTAAAGGTGCTGGGGACAGTTCTGTGGAGTGTTGCTGAATTTGTTGTTTCACCTTTCTGGGGTTTGTATCTGTGTGTGTGTGTGTGTGTGTGTGTGTGTGTGTGTGTGTGTGTGCGCGCGCGCGCGCGCGTGTGCGTGTGCATGCGTGCGTGTGTGTGTGTCTGTGTGTGTGTGTGTCTGTGTGGAGGGGGGGTATTCCTTTGTTCAGGAGGGGCTGCTGGGTGAGAGCCAAACCAGAGGGAGGGAGACCTGGTCCAGTGGAGACTGACCCTGAAGCTGGGAAGCAGGGAGGAGGGGAGGAGGGGAGGAGGGCAGGTGTGGGAGAACACAGAGGCCTTCATGGTCACAGCTGCAGGGTGAGCAGGGTGAAGAGTGAGTGGCTGGGTTGATAAGGTGTCTGCAGACTGCCTGGTTCAGATGCTTCTTGGAGAAAACCTGCCTCTCCCACCTGCCTCGGCCCCCTCACTCTCCTTTCTCTGTTTCTGATACTTCATTCCTTTGGCCTGAGCCCACATTCCCTTTCTCAGGAACTTTGATTCTGCTTGCTTATACCTCTGTCCCCACCACACCCCATCGTTACCCTCCAAGATTAGGTTTGGGCTGGCGGGCCAGACCTAACATCCCAGGTGGCCTGAGGCGCCTGCCACTCGGTCCCACTCTCCCGTTCCCCGCCCCCCCTCCCATCACTCCACCACCCACCTCTCTTCCCCTCCCCGCTTCACACTAGAAGCTTTTTCAGGCCAGGAACTTCCAGGCTGTTCCCTGATGTCTAGGATCTGCTTGCTGGCCCTCTTCCCTGCTTCTCAGAGAATGCTGGCTGGGTCAGAGCTCCAGTGGTGAACAGGAAAGCAGCAAGACCTGCAGCAGCTCACTGCAGTCTACCCTGACATTCTGGCAGCAGCCAGACTGGGAGCAGAGAGGACCCCAGGAACTCTGAGTGACAGGACTGTCCTGGTAGGAAAGGAGGGTCCTGGAGGGGAGTGGCCCAGGCTCTGGAATAGTCTCAGGAGTCCCTTTCACTCATTTCCCACCCTCCCTTCTTCCCCTGTTACGATTTATGCTTTCTAAACTCTGCCTCCAGCCTCTCTTTCTCCCATCTGTAATCCTATCTTTGTGAATCGCAGAATTCCAGATTCCAGGACACTGGCCAGGCAGTCTTGAGTCCATCTTGTCTAGCCCACTGCCTCCAGGCCATCTAGTCTATGCTTTGGCTGGGACAGATCCCATTTTGAGAATGAGGCAGAAAGGGAAAGTCTGTGGCTTCCTGGTCACCAGCTCCCACCCCTTCTACCAGCTCCCTGTCCTCCTCTAGGAAGTTCTTCTCAATATCTGAGCCATCTTTATTTATCCCTTCAATTACTGGATGGAGAAAATAGCTCACGCTCACGGAATAGCCGAATCAATCTCCCTTCTTCTCTTTTCCTCTTCTCTCCTTCTGTTTTATATTTTCTATGAAGGAAACTAACCCTCCCCTTGCTCCACTGGGGAAAACACCACCCAGTCTCACTCTCTTCCCCCATCTCATTTTGACTTTCACCCCCACCTTCCCTTAGAAACAGGAACCAGAGGTCTAGGACAGCCTCATCTCTGGCCCCACAGGGAGGCAGGGAAATGACCAGACTTCTTCCTGATACCCAAGTTTTCCAGCTGTGACCCTCACCCCAGGCTGGGCCTGGCCACCCCTTCCCATCCAATTTTTATCTGAGACCCCTGACCCTTCGTGGGCAGTCCTGTTGACGGCCCTGGCCAGGCTTGGGTGGAGTGGGGATGGGGGTGGTGTGTCCGTCCAGTCCCACCCTCCAGGCCTCTGGCCTTGGCAGCTTACCCTGGTGGGAGACAATGGGGCTGTGAGCAGAAAAGGGCAAGGGCAAAAGGAGGCTGGCTTGATCTGGGCCAGAGCATGCCCTGAGCCCACCAGAGTCCTGGCACTGTGACACTTCCTGGTGGGGGTGCAGCCCCCTCCTGCCCGGTTCTCATCAGGAGCCAGGAGTTGGTGGGGGGAAGTCAGTGAGAGGTTTGATCACCAGGGCCCAGTGAGGGGGATTCCAGAATGTGTACTTTGATGGAGAAATGCAGTTGTGAAGCGGATGAATTGAGGGTGGGGCAGGCAGCCAGGCCATGGTCAGACTGGCAGCAGGGCACCCAGCCAGCCATAGCAGGAGGCACTCGGAGAACACATAAGCCTGTCCCTGGGGACTGGGGAGAGTGCCCTCTAGCTGGCACCCTACTTCCTGCCTGGAATGGGGTGGGAAGAGACCTTGGGTGCTTCCCCTGAACTGCCTGAGGACCTGAGGTGGGGAAAGCTCACTGGGAGAGTTCTCCCGTGTTCCACCTGGCCTCTCTGGCTGGTTCCTCCAGCTCTGAGCCCTCCATTTAATCCAGAAATGAGACCTAGAAAGGACTTAGAGATCATCTGGTTCAATCTTCTCACTCACAGTGAGAAGTCCAGCGAAGTCCAAGCACAGGAAGTGGCCTGGCCACACAGAATGCAGGTAGCAGAGGGCTGAGGCCAGGAGTCTACCTCCTTCTGCTGAGGATCTCACCCTGGTTGCTTTGGGGAGTGGGGTCAGGAAAGGGGTGCAGGGCCTTCCACAGGCCTCTTCTGCTCCTCCATCCCCACCCTCACGTGGGTGCTTCCCACCTCAGTATGGGACAGCAGAAGACACATGACAGAGTCCCCTCATGGGATCCAGTGGAGAGCCAATGTGTCCACTCCCTGGTCCCCCACAGCCCTGATCAATAGGAAGCCCCTTGTATGGTGAAGTCCTTTTGGGAAAGGAAAGCTCTGCCTCTCCCAAGAGAGCTGGGAAGGAGAGAAGTAAAAGGAGGTGGAAAGAGCCGTGTCCAGGACGGGGCAGAGGGAACCAAATCAGGACAGGGTGGGAGAGGGGTAAAGTGGGGTGGCTGGTGGGTGGTGGGGAGGCAGGGGTTAATGGAGCCGGGGCATCACTGGCTTTGATGTGGTGGTTGGGGTGGGGGTAGGGACTGGGGGAGGGGAGCAGTAATTACTGAGACAGAGCAGGACAGGACAGGCGGGCGGGCACAGGCCCGGGCCCAGCCGCCTCAGCAGCTGTCAGGCAACATTTTTCTGCCCCTTCTCCACCACCCACCTCCCCCACCCCCATGCAGCCCCCACCCACAGCCCCAGGGTTCAGGGCTCCCTCTGCTGGCTCCTGGGAGGTGGGGGTCAGTGAGGGACCTTGGGAGTGAGTGTGGGAATGAAATAGAGGGGAGCTGGCGGTGAGACCCTTCAAAGGAGATTGGCATCGAAAGGGTCTGTGATCCCCTTGGCCTCAGTAATCCTCAATAATAACCCAGCAGTGCTCCCTGGGGAAGGGGAGGGGTCCTGGAGGGTGCTGCTGGTCCCTAGGGAAGGAGAAGACAGATGAATCCAGGCTGAGAAGTAAGGTCAGAAAGTTGGAGAAAAGGGTGTTCTCAGGAATCCACAAAGGCTGCCTTTACTCCTGCCATTTGCCCTGCACTGTGTAGGCCGAGAGATGAATAAGGGTGTGACTAGGAAGACAAAAAACACTTGTGGAAGCCCAATCTCTGGACAGGCTGTTTCCACATGTCACCTGGGAAGTAGGCAGGTCTTACTATTTGTTCCCATTTTACAGTTGCGGAAACAGGCTCCGAAGGCTAAGCTCCTCATCATTCAACAAATACCAAGTGCAACCTCACGTGCTAGGGACTTGCTCAACATCATAGAACAAGCCAACGGCAGAGCCCAGATCCAAACACAGGTCCACTGGACCCCCAAAGCCTTGAGTGTGCTCTGCTACTGATATTATGTCTCCTCATGAGGCCTTTGTATTTAATGAGTTTTCTATCTAAATGGAGAGATAAGACAAGAAAAGCAGACAAATAATTATGCCACTGGTAGGATAACAAGCACCCCCAAATGAGTGGCAGGTGGAGTGATGTAGAGGGCAGAGGTCGGAGAGGGCTGGGGCCCAGGGGGAGCACCTTAGGGGTAAGTAGTTTCTGAGGTGAACTTAGAAAGATGCTAGGTAAGAGTTTGATGACTTCGGGTGGGGAGGGGGTGGCTCTGAGTCCAGAAAATTCAGCAGTGTAGTCTGGGATGGCTGCAGAGATATAGCCAGCCCTGCTAGGAGTAAGGGCTGTGTGGAGGATGTCATGTGAGGCCCCTGAGGTCGTCTGATACTTCTGGTGGCCATTTTCCTCTGGCCCCTTGGTTTTTAAAATATTCACTTAAATTTCTTGCAATGGGGACCCCTCTCCTGAGTGGCCAGGGTTAGTCACCTCCATTCTCAGGTTATTCATCTGTGTAATGGGGGTGAGGTTGGAGGAGCTGGACTACATTATCTCTGGCCCTCTCTTTGACCCTCTGAACCCAGGAAACGGAAAAAGGTAGGTTAGACCAGAACCCGGGGCCTCCCGGGTTTAGATCTACAGATGTTGCCAGTAGGAACTGGCTGGCCCCTGATGCCACCTCACTCAGCTATTGATTCTATCAACCAAGATCCCTGGGGGGGAGATCTTGGCACAGGCCAAGCTAGTTAGAATGGCTAACCCTAGGCTTGTCCCTTCTTGTCTGCACACTGATTTCTTTTAAGGCTAGCCTCATTGTTTCTATGCCCAGGAATGTCTATTCGTTAGGATCTCAGACCCTACATATTCTATATTATATATTTCTTACCACCACTGTGCTCCAGCCCTGAAAATGTGTAGATGTTCCCAAAAGGGCACATCTTCTCTGGTCTGATCCCAGAACAATACTGACTCAGAGGCACCAACAGCAGAGTTCATTCCCTAAGGAAGCAGGAGGGAACGAAGGAGGGTAAAGGAAGAGGAGCGATGGAAGGAGTTATTTCTTGATATGGAGTCAAGTGTTAAAGTGAGAGGGGGTACGTGAGCCTTTCATGCTAACTCCTCATTTTTCTGAAGCCCAGAGAGGGAACTGACTCTCCCAGAGTGGCTCAGCTCACCCAGAGCTGAGGGAAGGGGAGGCGTCCCTGGGGAAGGGACCTGACAATGACCAGGGGACTGAAGCTAGGCTCCGTGTTTTACCCAACATCCCCTCCCAGTCCTTTTCTGGAGTTTCCTTTCCTGTGACTTGAGGATGGGAGCAAGGACGGGAGGGCAGGGGGCAAGCTGGTCCCTTGGGATTCTGGCTGCTCCTACTGCCCATCCCTTCTCCCGATCAGCTTGTAAACAAGCCTGGTTCCCAGGCAGCCAGCCAGCCTGGGAAGCCAGACCCAGACCAGGAACCGACTCTGGGGCAGCCCTTCAACCCCAAGAAGGGCCAGCCCCACCTCCTGAAAGGGCCCTGCCCTTCATGCTCCTCCCGATTCCTCTATCTCTAGCCCCTGGGAAGCAGACAAGGTCAAGAGGTTTTTGCCTTTCTCTCCTGCATACCCCCTCCCTCTCCTGCTTTCCTAGGGCAGGAGGAGGGAGAGGAGACGGATGGGGGCAGAGTAACCTTGGGAAGATAAGGCCAGTCAACCTTGGGAAAGTAGGGAGTTAGCAGAGGGCAGGGTTGGGGAAAAGGGACTAGGGAACTTAGCAGCATAGGGTGGTGGGAGGTGAGTTTGCAGAGTCCCAGACCCCTAGGTAGAGTCCTGGGGACACGGGTGGCAGGAGAGGAACTGGACATCCTTGGGAGGTCTGCTTCCCTGCCTCTGAACCCAGTGGGGGAAATAAGATGTTTACAAAAACTAATTAGGAGCCATAAAATGACATATGGACAGGGGGGGGCTGGGCTTAAGTGAAGACATTCTCCTTAGATGGCTCATTCATTCATTCAAAAACATGTGTTAAATAGTATTCATTGTAGTATTATAGTAATTGTTCATAATGTGCAAATTTTCATTAAAATTTGCGGGGGGGGGGTATACATTAAGCACCTAAAAATCTGTTAGGGGACAAAAGAAAATGACAGTCCTAATTCTCAAGGTACTCATTGTCTCACCTACTGACCATGTACAACCATGCTGGAAGCCGCCTCAAATTCCTTTTGTAATGGGGTGGAATAAGTGGATGGAGGGGGGGATAGATAGATGATAGATGATAGATAGATAGACACATAGATAGATAGATAGATAGATAGATAGATAGACACATAGATAGATAGATAGATAGATAGATAGATAGACAGACACATAGATAGATAGATAGATAGATAGATAGATAGATAGATAGATAGATAGATAGATAGATAGATAGACAGATAGATACTGGTCAACTCTTGAAGGTCACTGGGAGCCAGCTTGCTGCTCTACCCTTGGCTCACTCCACACTGCTCTAAGGCTGGGAAAGGGTTGAGGCTGGACCTTCCCAGGCCACAGTTGGAATGCAGTGATGGGCAGGTCCTACGCACAGAGGAGGGAAGGTCTGGACTCTAAGTCTTTCCACTAAGGAGAGAATCTTAGCTCTAGGACTACTTGGGTAGGGATGATGACAATGACCTGTAGTGTGTGTGTGTGTGTGTGTGTGTGTGTGTGTGTGTGTGTGTGTGTTAGGAGGCCTTAAAGGACCCAGCTTACACATCTTCCTGCATCTCACTCCTCGGTGTTGAGAAGTTCTACCTTAAGACCTAAATTCCTCTTGCTGCTAAGCCCATTACATCTCATTGTTGTGAGGCCAGAACATGCCTGGGCAGCCTGTACTTGTGGAGCAAATGGGGACAGTGGGGGCGGGTGTACACTACAGCTAAACTGAAAGGAGGCCACCTTGACCTTTGACACCTATCTACCACCATTTTCCTCTACATTTTCTATCTCCTGGTGTCACTTCTCTCTCCCCACCCCAGAGTCTTTTTCTGCCCTCTGCTGAAGGGTTTTTGAGTGGTCTCATATTACCTTCAGCTCCCATGTGCTCAATCCACTCATTCCTACAATAAAAGAATCCCAGTTAAGCATCAAATAAGAGCAATCGGGTTGAAAGCCAGGTGTGAATTCACCCAGGTGTGAATACCCAGCTGACTTAGCCTTCAGGGGTCTGGTATATGGAAACCAAATGGTAGCTTTCTTGTCCGGTGGAATGCAGGCTGGAAATGGAGGGATTTCTGAAAGTGCGTGAACCTCCTATGAGGTCTTTACCCACCCAGCCAGTATCCCCTGTCTCCAATCAGTTATGTCACCCCAGTACCCGGGGCTTGGCTTGCTGCCATCCAGCTCTGGAAAGGCCACAGATCCTGGAGCAGGAGAAGGGTCAGTGTCACCTACTTCACAGCACTTCAGAGTCTCAGTTCCCAACTTCTTTCTCCTGCTCTCCAGTTCAGGGAAACAGGGTGGGAAGTCCCATCTTAGACATCAAAGCCCAACCTTCCCATTTTACAGAAGGAGAAACTTGGGCTAGAGAGGGGGGTGTGACTTTCCTCAGAGGCTCCAATCCCCTCCACTTCTAACATCCCATGACTGGCTATATACCTGGGATTGCCCCCTGCCTTTCTAGCATCAGGGCTGTTCAGCTAACACATACCCAGCCTGTGGCCCACTAAGACCAGATTTCTTTCTGATACTGCCTACTTTTCTTTAGTATCTATACATACTTTCTTTTCTTTGATAGCCTTCTTGATCTTCCTTCTGTTAATTTCTTCCTTGTCTCCCTTTTGGGCCAGGCCTGTTGAATTTTAGTCTTGGCCTACCTGGTGCCAGCTGCCTTCACCTTGAGTCAAATTCCTATAAAGATTTATTAATGAAGATGTGCACAGAAGGATAAGACTGAATCCTTGCTCTAGAGCAGTCTAAAATCTAGTTAAGAGGTGACACAGACATGGATGGAATGGTAAGGGAACCTGATAGGAGAATCTCAATCCCAGTTGGGGTAGGGGTGGGGGAAGGGAAAGAGGCATGTCCCAGCTCCTGACTGTGGGCTGAAAGGGATGGTCTCCCTCACACACATACACATACCCCCACCAGCCCTTTGAGTTACACCCCTGACCTGCTGTGTTTTGCTTCCCAGGGCAGTGGGCAGCCCCTTGGTCATGGACCCTACAAGCATCTGCAGGAAGGCACGGAGGCTGGCAGGGCGGCAGGCCGAGTTGTGCCAGGCAGAGCCGGAAGTGGTGGCGGAGCTGGCACGGGGTGCTCGGCTTGGGGTTCGAGAATGCCAGTTCCAGTTCCGTTTTCGCCGCTGGAACTGTTCCAGCCACAGCAAGGCCTTTGGGCGCATCCTGCAGCAGGGTTAGTGTGAGGAGGGACCAGGGGAGAGGTAGAGGTTTGGGGAGGCTGCCTGAGCCCCATCTTTCCCATGGATCTCTGGGCACCCTGTCCAGACCCTGCCTCCCAGGCCCTCCCAGCCCCCTGCCTCACTGTCTTGCCCATCACAGTCCCCCAGGACTCAGCTTTGGGGCTACCAGCTGACTGCCCTCCCTGCCTCCACAGATATCCGGGAGACGGCCTTTGTGTTTGCTATTACTGCTGCAGGCGCCAGCCACGCGGTCACGCAGGCCTGCTCCATGGGCGAGCTGCTGCAGTGTGGCTGCCAGGCGCCCAGAGGGCGAGCCCCACCACGACCCCCGGGCCTGCCAGGCACCCCTGGGCCCCCGGGCCCCACAGGCTCCCCAGATGGTAGCGCTGCCTGGGAATGGGGAGGCTGCGGTGACGACGTGGATTTCGGGGATGAGAAGTCGAGGCTCTTTATGGATGCTCGGCACAAGCGGGGACGTGGAGACATCCGTGTGTTGGTACAACTTCACAACAATGAGGCAGGACGGCTGGTGAGTATGGACAGGCATGTGTAAGTGTGTGTGTTTGTGCACGAGTGTGAAAATGTGTGAGTAGATGCATATGAGTGCCTGTGAGTGTGGAAATTGTGTGTGTGTGTGTGTGTGTGTGTGTGTGTGTAGGTGGATATGGGAGAGTGTGGTGTGTGTATAGGAGCACATTTGTGGAACTGTGTGAGGAAGTAAGGGTGGGTAGTGTAGGAGTATATTAATGTGTGGGAGCCAGCATGACTGTGGGGGGCCACTTGGGAAGATGGCTGGGGGCCTGGATGGGCAGGAGGTGAGATGGCCAGCCTAGGAGTCACTTAGGGGGCATACCTCTGAGACAGAACAGGTGGGGTAAAGCTTGTGGTAGGTAGAGATGTGGCTGCCAGGGCAGGGACAGAGGAGGGAGACAAAGGTTGGGGATGAAAGAAAGGACAGAAGCTCCGGCAAAGTTATGAGGTCTAGAGGTAGGGGAGCCAGGAGAATTGAGGGAGGGTCTGGAAAGGGGCTAGAACAGGCCCAAGAGGCAACAGGCTTGGAAAGGAGTGACGGACAAAGAGTAGATCCTGGTGGCGGTAGGAGGGGGTCAGGCAGAGGCCAGGAAAGCTGTGACTCAATCTGGGCTCTTGTCAACTGGCTGCCTAGCAACCCCAGACCAGGCCTTGCCCAGAACCCTAGCAGCCTCGCCCCTTCTCTCTGCAGTGAGGAGGGCCCCAGGAGCTTACTGTTTAGGACAAGAAAGCTGTCTGGGTCATGTGTTCCCGGG
>NW_017731388.1:3028439-3039549 GCF_001890085.2 Hipposideros armiger
GGGGGGGAAGGAGAGGGCCTGGGATGGGGCGGGGGCACAAATATCTGTATATCAGATTGGCCCCTGAACTCTGAGCTTCTGGAGATGATCGCCCTAGGTCATTTGACCCCATATCTCTGAGTCGGGTTGTGACTCAGCCACAAATAGCAAATAAAGGGCAGGACTCTTGGGTCCCAGTTCTCAGTAGCGCATCCACAGTGGGCCCTCCTGCACCCTATGCCTCAGTTCTAGGGTGCTCTCGGGACACCCACACACACATCCTGTGTCCTCTAGGGTTTGGGCCTGAGGCATTGGACAGGGGAGGGAAAGGGGACCCAGAGAGGAATGTCCTGACAGGCCCACATACCTGCCGGAGAGGGTTGGGAGGGGTGGTGGAGACAGACGGTTCTGCCTCTCTACTCAGCCCTGCCTGGGGCTGTGAGGGTTGGCAGGAGGAAGAGGTGCAACAGCTACCACCTTCCCCCCTTCTCCAGGGAGAACCTCACCCCTGCTATCCATTCAGCTTTCTCCACTATTCCCTGTCTTTGGATCTTGGAGTCTCTGCGCTACAGTCTCTCCCCCACTTCCCACTTCTCATACTCCTCCATCATTATTCTTTCTTCTCCTCTCGGAGCTATCGCTCCCTTGATTTCCTCCTTCTCACCTTTCGCTTTCTCTCTTTTTCCCCCCTACTCTTTCCTCTCTTTGATCCACTCCCCCCATTTTACTTTGTGTGGGTCCTCTGGGCCTTTCTGCGCCCCGCAATCCCCATATGTCCCCATCTGCCCACTCCTCTGCTCCCCGCAGGCCGTGCGGAGCCATATGCGCACCGAGTGTAAGTGCCATGGGCTGTCGGGCTCGTGCGCGCTGCGCACCTGCTGGCAGAAACTGCCTCCGTTCCGCGAGGTGGGCGCGCGGCTGCTCGAGCGCTTCCACGGCGCCTCGCGTGTCATGGGCACCAACGATGGTAAGGCTCTGCTGCCCGCCGTCCGCAGCCTCAAGCCACCGGGCCGCGCTGACCTACTCTACGCTGCTGACTCCCCTGACTTCTGCGCCCCCAACCGGCGCACCGGCTCACCAGGCACTCGCGGCCGCGCCTGCAACAGCAGTGCCCCGGACCTCAGCGGCTGCGACCTGCTGTGCTGCGGCCGCGGGCATCGCCAGGAGAGCGTGCAGCTCGAGGAGAACTGTCTGTGCCGTTTCCACTGGTGCTGCGTAGTGCAGTGCCACCGCTGCCACGTGCGCAAGGAGCTCAGCCTCTGCCTTTGACCTGCCGCGGGGCCTCTCGGAACTGAGCGCAGAGCTGCCTTTCGGTACCTGCGCGACCTCTTGGCTCCAGCAGGGGGCGCTGCCATGACCCAGCTTTCCCCTGCGAAAGTCCATCTCCCAGGCCTCTGGAAACCGTGAGGCCTGGAGGCTTGAGTTATACACGCGTCCAGGAAGGCCCAGGGCACTGGAGTGGGGCCGGAGAGGCACTCTGGGGGCTTCTGGGAGAGACTATACAGGCCCTCGCTCCTTGGCCCCCAGATGGAAACCAAAGAACCCTTCTCTAGGCCTCTGGATGCGGGGCTCCTCAGAACTGCTGGCCATGGGTTGGGTGGGTGAGTTTAGTATCAATAAAGATATTTAAACCGATAGGATTGGGCCCACAGTTTGGGAGGAGGGCGGGTCTCTTGCGGGTTGTCATGGGACCAGTCTCTGAAAGCAGTGTCTAAAGGGAACTAGAACTAGCATTCAGGGCTCAACACCCTGGGTCCCTATCTTCTCTCCTATGGGACTGGGCCCTCCTGGCAACTGTGTTGAAGAATGCTAAATCTTCCCTTGGCATTCTTGTTCACTCTTGTCACACAGTTAGGGCCTGGGTCTGCAAGCTGCGGAAGAAGTAGCAATCCCTCTTTAAAGGAGCAGATTGAGAGGATCTGGGGAAAGAGGACCAGAAGCTTCCGGTGGTGCACCCAGCTCTCAGCTCAGCCCTCATCTTAATCCTAGGGGAGTGTGACACTTCTATCTGCCCTTCTGTTTCTGTGACCTTTGGGGAATTCGTGGGTAGACTTTTAGGGTCACTCAAGCCCATAGGATTAAAGCACTTTATAAACTGTAGAGTGTGATGAAATATGTTATTAGTAACATCAGACTTACCATTGAAACTAACTTCACCCCCATTAACATTTGAAAAGACTGCCCAGAACAACATTTCTAATTACACTTTGAGGGAGATGAAGAAAAGTTGTCCCAAGGTTTCTCCTGTCACCCGACCACATTTCCTTCTTTGTCGTTTTATTCTCAGGAAGCTGATAGTGAGCAGGAAGGGAAGAAAGGAAGGGTGTGGGGTTCTGGGTTCCCCAGAGCTAAACCTCATGGCTTCATCTGCCTCGAGAGAGAATGAGGGAGGGCATAGCTAAATGGCTGGGATTCAGAGCCCCCAATTTCCCCACAATCCAAATACTGCAGTAGGAATGGCACCCCCATCAAGGGACGTAGGGCAAAGCAAGAGCTTTGGGCTCAGGTGCTCTGAGTTTGAAGCCAGTGTTGCTTCTTAGTTTACAGTCTAGGCCATGTTAGTCTCAGTTTCTTTACCTGTATAATGGGAATAGCATCCTGTTTCAGCTATCCATTGCTGCATAACAAACAACCCCAACATAACTTCTTCTCACTGATCCTTTAGGTCAGGAATTTGTCAAAACTCAGCTTGATCGTTCTGCTCCTTATGGCAAAACTATTACCATAGCTGGGATCATTCATTTAGCTGCATTCCAAAGGTGGATGAGCTGGGCTGGACAGTTCAAGAGGCTTCACTCATATATGTCTGGTGCCTCAGGGCTTCTCCAGTGGTCTCCTTTTCTCCATGTGCCTAGCTTGGGCTTCCTCGCAGCATGGTGGTCTCAGCATAGCTGAACTACTTACATAAAGCTGGCTTTCTAAATAAACTGGCCAAACTCAAAGGCAGACACTGTATGTCACTTCTTAAGGTCCAGTCTTAGAAGTTACATGGCATTGCTGTCACTCCTTATTTGTTGACACAAGTCACGGAACCAGCCAAAATTCAAGGTAAGAGGAAACAGACTCTACCCCTCAATGGGAGAGTAGCAAAGAATTTGCAGCTCATAATCCATCCTACATCCTCATAGAATTTTGGGGAGGATGTTTTTGACCTATGAAAAGCACTTAGCACAGCATTTGACACTATATGACAAATTTATGTTTAATAAATGGTAGTTACTATCAGAATGGGGATAGAAATCTGATGCTTTGCAGGTATCAGGCAGGCTTTCATTGTAAATGAAGATGCCCAACTCAAACTAGCTTGAGCCAAAGAAAATTAATGGGTCTTATACCTGGGAAGTCCAGGCGTAAGACTGAATTCAGGCACAGCTGAACCCAGGGGCCCAAATGATGTCATAAGTCTCTTTCCCCACCCCCACATCTATTGTTTCAGCTTCTCTCTGCTTCTCTTTTCCTGTTGTTCTCATTCTCTCCTGCTGCAGACAGACTTTCTCTAAATGGCATCACTATGCCTACATTCTTAGAGCTGGTAATCTGAAAAATAATGGCCTTCCCAGCAGAGGTATTGAGGAAGACCCTGATTGGGTCAGCTTGGATCACTTGCCTATTTCTAAACCAATACCAATGTCCAGGGAGATGTACTACCATAACTGGGATTGGCAGCGCCCCTAAGGGAATTGGGGCACAGGGAGGAGGAGAGTCCTTCAAATGAAGCAGAAGGAAGGGGAACTGATTCTAGATGTAACAGCACCTAACCATGGCTTCCAATGCATCTGTCCTCCCCGCTACGATGCCCCTGCATCCACCTCTATGATCTAGCCTGGTTCAGCCCTCAAGCATCAGGTCAGGGCCCCAGAGTGGCATGTATGGAGAGGGGGGTATCGGCCTGTTGTGAGAAGGAAGGAGTATCTGGGTTTTCCTTCCTATTTCCTCCTGGCTCCCTCAGGTCAAATGCCTGGGTTTCAGAGAAGTGTCATGGGGAAGATGGACTCGGAATCTCTCAACCCATGTGGGCTTGGATCACTTATCAAGGGGAGAGAGTGGAACTGGCATCGTGGGCCACATGGAGGTGAAATGAAGCTCCCTACAGACGGGGTTTATATTCACAGCTCTGCCTTCCCCAGAGCTCTGTGCTGGGTACAACCCTTTTAAAATAATTTCCTGCATTTCCCTCCAAGACCACCAGAGGGTGCACAGAGCCCAGTTTCTGGGGACCAACAGACAGAACCTGTAGGACTTCTGGGGAACTCAAGAGTCGTGGGCAGGAGAGGGTAGGGTGAAAGGAAGCAAGGAGACCCATGGACAGCTTGAGTCAAGCTGCTAGGGTTCCAGACTGAACTGGGACCTCTGGGCTGAACCAAACCTAGGGCTGGGATGCCTGCTTCCCAGTCTTTACTTCCAGGTCCTGGGGTAAGAGGGGGTGGTATGGGGTGGGTGATGATGGACATCCTTTTCCATGATGCCAGGGAGGGAAACTGAGGCAGCGGAATGAACTGAGACCAACCCAAGCAGGTTAAAAGGCTTTTGGAGGAAGTAGCATGATACAGTGAAAAAAGGCCTAGTTTGCTAGCTTGACCTTAATCAAATCAGTTAATGTGAGTCTCAGTTTCCCCTTCATGAAATGCAGATGCCTGGCAGCTTTAGTACATTGTAAGAGTACATTGCAATCTTCAAACTGCTAGTCACGTGTTAGTGGTCCATCTTCTCTGACCTAGCCCAGCAGGAGTCTGGGAACTGTCATCTGTGAAGGGTAAGAGTAACGGCCCAAGAGGCATCATTTTGACCATTATCCTGGTCCTCTTTAAGCTCAGGGATAGCTCTGCACTCTTCCACTGTTACCTGGTAAGAGGGCTGGAAGCAGAGCTCAGAAATGCCCCATCACATCACCCCCCTTGCTCATCCTGCTGCTCAGCCCCAGGCATAGTCTGAGCCATCAAGGTTTCCTGCTGGCTGAGTGGTGAGGGACATGTGGAATTGGGCGATGGGGGAAGGGCACAGAGATGCCCCAGATGTGTGCGTGACCACATCAGGAACAGCCGGAACGCAGGCATATGGGTGGGGAGGCTGGCTGGAAGACCCAGGATCAGCTTGAGGCAGAGGGCTCAGGAAGCATTTCCCCTCCCCTTTAATGACCAAATATTAAGAGTTTGGGAGACTGAAGCAGCAAGTTATGCCCCCTTACCTTGCTGAGGTGTGGTGGGCCCTAAGACCCAGGTAATAGGACAAAGAGATCCCTTATCAGTCTAGGACTCCTTCCCTCTCTTCTTCACCAAGACAGACTTGCCCAGCAGAGTATCGGGACTGAGCCTGGCCTGGGCTGGACTGGGGCTGTGAAGGTCCCACCTGTTCTCACCCTGGTGCCTCTCCAGCCCTCCCTTCCCTGCAACCTCCTCCAGAGTCACCACAGCTGGAACCATTCTCTGAGCTGCCTTTCATCCCTGCTGCTCCCCCCACCCCCAGTGGGCCCTGTAATTGTGGTCTCCAGCGGCGGCTGTGGGGGCTGGGGCTGGGCTGAGGGCCAGAATCCAGGGCAGGGCCAGGGCGGAGCATGGGGGCTGCTGATAGGGGGTTTGCCCATGTCATGGATCATATGGGACTGGGACTCGCATCGCAGGCACTTTTTCTGGGCCTCATCTCCACATACACCAAGGCCTTGTGCCTACATATGCCCCCTCCTCCCTGGACTGTGGAGAGGTGCCCCAGGCTTGGGCAATTCTAGACCCTCATGACATCAGGCCAGAACACCTGAGCACAAGCAAAGCTTGGGCATCGTTATTTGCCTGCTGGGGTTTTCAAAGACAGGGTCTCTCTCCTGTGCAGCTCTATACTTCATAAACAGTGGAGGGTGGGGGAGCACAGAGACCCTCCCTCTTTAGAGGAAGAACAAAGGGGGAAAATCAGCTGCTCAAGCAGGTCAGCAGCATTTCTCAAATGTGGTCCTCACGGAAATCACTTGGGATATGGGTTATAAATGCAGACCCAGGCCTTGCCCCTGGAAAGGCTGATTCAGAGGCTTGGGTCTGGAATCAGTGTTTCCCTCAATGGCCCACCCCAGGGAATGTATTTGATGCATGGATCATGGGAAATGCTAGTGTGAGCCCTAGGCAAGGAATACAAGGAGGATAGGAATCCATTTGGGGTGTCATGTTCCCAACTGGGTGTGCTCCTAATTCTTTCTGGGCCTCAGTTTCCCCAATAGCCAACAGGAGTGTGACTCCCCAGCCTGGCTTGTCCGTGCCGGTGTCCTCTTCCACCCTGGGCTCATGCCTCCGTCCTGTGTTGAGTCTGGTTCTGCCCTGTCTATCCCTATACCCTTCCCAAACTCTAGTCCCAAGCTGCCCCTGTGCCTGCAGCATGGTGGGGGAGAGTGGGGAGGGCAGGGGGTGGCTGGGGTCAAACAAGGCTTGGTTGATGCAGACTGCTTCCTGCCCCTGGCTGTTTTCCTGCTGTCCAGGCAGACTGCTCCCCCCCACTGCCCCAACCCCACCCCCAGCGGCCTCAAGCCCTTAATTCCTGACAGCTGCGGTGGCTGCAGGCAGAGATGGGGGAATGGAAGGGGGAGTATGCCGTCAGCCTGCTGTTGCTCAGGCTGCGGGCACCACCTGACAGTCTGGGGACAGGGAAGGCCCCACCCCTCTCCTCCAATTCCCTAGGGATGGCCAATTCCAGGAAAGGGCCCCTTTTGTCTCAGAGCCCAGAGGCTTGGGTAATTTGTCCTTAAATCAGGAGGGGCTCTCTTCAGACACAGGGGGCAGTGAGGTTGGAAGGGAGGTGTGTGTAGAGTGGGAGGCTCGTGCCCATTTTATAGAGGATGCTGAGGCCACAGTGGGAGTAGGATTCACTGTCAGGGCCCAGGTTAGAACCTGAAACAAGCTGGTGCCTCTGTCCCCAACCCTGTGGCTCTCAGGCTCTTTCCCGGGTCCAGTACACTCACCCCATATTGAGGTGAGCCCAGTTTTCAGCTACTGTGGGAGGACAGGAGGGATTGCAGAGAGGAGTGGGCCTGAGCCAGGAGGCTGGTTTTGGGGAGCTCCTAGAGGACCAAGTAAAGGTTGTAGGGCTAGGGCAAGCAGTACTGTGTGGGGGTCACTGCTGCTGTGCTCAGGACCAAGAGAACTGGGTTTGGTTCCAGCTCTTCCTCCTACGTGCAGTGTGACCCTGAGTAAGCCATGGCACTCTCTGAGCCTCAATATTTTCTTGTGAAATAAAAGGGGGTGAAATAAGATGACCTCAAAGCACACTTTTAGGATTCAAAGGCTCTCTAATCCCTCCTCCCAGGGTGTGCCGCCCTAGGGTGCTCTGCTCTCAGACAAGCATTTACTACTGGAGTCTCAGCACTTTTACCGTCATTGGCTAGATGAGCTGAGATGACTAGATGAGGTGGACCTCATTAACCTCGGTTTACAGAGGGGCAGAAGGTGGCTCAGTGAACAGCAGGCACCTGTTTAAGGTCATACCGCGAAGGAAAATAACATCCAGAGGCTGCCAAATCCCTTTGCAGGACCCCACACCTGCCTCACCAGCCAAGCCTGGGAAGTCCCTCCTGAGGTGGGGAGGCGAGCAGCGGGGCCAGCCCCTCCCCTCCAGCCTCTGCAGGTGTGTATATTGGGGCGGGGGGTAGCGTTCCCCAGCAGCTGCATCTCAGCCAGGCACCCACGCCACCTCGCAGTAACACACCTTCCGACACAAACCAGCACGCCCCGCACACTAACATCTCCCTGTGCCCGCGCACACTGACCCCAACACCTCTGCTTCCTCTGTCCCCCGCGCAGTCGCTCCCACCCAGAGTCCTGAGCGGACGCAGTGGCCTGGAGACGCGTGCATGCCTCCACACCCCCTGTCGTGACGTCACGTGGGGTAGAACCTTGAGACATTCTGGGGGGGAGGGGAGGCGGCGGAACTCCCCAAGCCAGGACAGTCACTCTCTGGGCGGTGGGGCCGGGCACAGACAGCGCCGCCCCCCCCACCCTGGCCCGCCTCACACGCCCTCGGAAGCGCAGGCTCGCGGCGCTGCACTGGGGGGCTCTCCGGCACCCCAGCCTCTCGTCCCCAGCCCACAGCACCTCCCGGCCCCCCTTACCCTCTAGAGGCACTGGGAGTTGTCGCAGGGGGGCCTCGGGAAATTCCCCGGACCCCCGTGCCAAGAGGTGCCCGGTGTGCCCGCCCGCCACCCCCCCCCCGAGGGCGGTGCCCGGGGGCGCTGCCCCATGGAGCGGGGAGGCGCCGTCTGCTCCCGGAGCCGTGACCCGAGTCGGAGCTGTGTGTCGCAGCCGCCCCGACCCCCGCGGATCATGCGCCAGCGCCCCTGGCTCGCCGGTCCCGCCGGGCTGTGAGCCCCCCACTCCCGGCCCGTCACGGCGCGCGCGCCATGGGCAGCACCCACCCTTGTCCCTGGCTGCGGCTCCGACCTCGGCCCCAGCCGCGGCCCGCGCTCTGCGCGCTCCTGTTCTTTCTACTGCTGCTGGCTGCCGCCGTGCCCAGGTGAGACCTCACCTTATGCTCCGCCCTCCTGGAGAGCTGGGACCCCCAGCCACAGGGGCCTCTGGCACTCCTACTGGGGCAGGGGACCCTGGAAAGAGGGAGGGACAGTATGGCAGGAAAGTCCTGGTACCCAATGAAAGACAGTGCCCTCATAGGAAGGGGTTGAACTGGTGACAGAATATGGGCAGTCCAGGGAGACAGGGCAGTGCCCAGGAGAGTGATGGCTACTAGAAGGGAAGGTGTGTGTGAGGGGGGAACAAGTGCCAACCTGGAGTCCCTGCTGTGCTAAGGGAATGCACCCCCACCCCAGGAGTAAGCTCAAACTGCCCTGCTCCACCCTGGAGATCGCCCCCAGGCAGGAGCAGGGGTTGGGGGCTGGAAGGGTGTAACCCAGGTGGAGTCAATGAGAAGCTGCAGCTGGAAGGGCTGTGTGTGTGTGTGTGTGTGTGTGTGTGTGTGTGTGTGTGTGTGTGTGTTCAAGTGAACCCAGCAAGCTGTGTTGTAAACAGCAGTCTGTATGTGCACGTGTGAATGTAAGAGCCCATGGATCAATGTATGTTCAGATAAATACATGTGTGTACCTTATGTCTTTGTGTGTGTGTAATTGTCTGATGAAGTGTGCATGTATGTGTTTCCAAGTCTGTGTGTCCACCTTGTTATGCAGAAGTGTCTATGAGAATATGACTGTCTGAAACATGCTTTCAGGAATGGTCTCCTGGGGAATGCTTCATATGTGAGCACCTATGCCTGGGAATATACTTATAAAATATTGTGTGCACAGGCATTCCGGTTGTGTGTGCATTTGCACATGTTAACCTGTGTGGGTGTGCAGTTGGGTGGGTTTTGTTGGAGGGAATGATGGTGAGAAGGTCAAGGAAAGGAGAATGCTTTAGGGGTATGCGAATGGGCCCAAACTTCAAAGGCAAGGGTTGGAACAGAGAGATTATGGCCTTTGGGAGAGATTGTGTATTTATTGTTAGATGGGGTCCTCCTAGCCCCCCAGACACTCACCCACCCCCACATGCCTGCAGGTCTGCACCCAACGACATTCTGGGTCTCCGCCTTCCCCCGGAGCCTGTGCTCAACGCCAACACAGTGTGCCTGACATTGCCCGGCCTGAGCAGGCGGCAGATGGAGGTGTGTGTGCGCCACCCTGACGTGGCTGCCTCAGCTATCCAGGGCATCCAGATTGCCATCCATGAGTGCCAGCACCAGTTCCGGGACCAGCGCTGGAACTGCTCTAGTCTGGAGACTCGAAACAAGATCCCCTACGAGAGTCCCATCTTCAGCAGAGGTAGCTGCCCTGTCACGTTGCCCCTCTGCCCAACCCATCCAGCACTTCCACCCCAGGATCTATCCACCAGCCATCCCCAACCCACTCCCTCAAGTTGGCAACCTCCTCAGGTGCCCATCTGCCAGCCATGCTGCTCTCACGCCTCTGCCTGGTTTCAGAAAGGCAGAGGAGCAGACGAATGTGGCAGATGTGCTCCAAGCTGGGCTGTGTGGGCTGAGGGTGGCAGGTTCCATTCCTGAAAACTGGACTCCTGGGTTATCCTGCCCTGTCATTAACGCTACATATGTCATGCCCAGGAAATATCTGTATCTATCAACTGCCTCAGTTTACCCTCTACCTAGCAAACAGCATTGAGATTGGAGAGCCTGTGATAAAGTACCCAGAATCAGCATGAAAGGGGTCGGGGACTTTTGCCAGATGGTATAGGTGAGGGAAGCCTGGGCAGGTAAAAGTTCTATACTTCTGCAGCTCTTCCAGGCAGGGTACACCACCAGCCTCTGTTTCATCCTGGCCACCCCAGAAAACCCTCTCTGAGTCAGAGGTACTGGGTGTGTATGTACCTGGCGGCCCTGCCAATTCCTCTTCCCCTCACAGCTCAGAGAAGCCACAGTTCACTC
This sequence comes from Hipposideros armiger, assembly GCF_001890085.2. Lineage (NCBI taxonomy): Eukaryota > Metazoa > Chordata > Mammalia > Chiroptera > Hipposideridae > Hipposideros > Hipposideros armiger. The sequence goes on from NW_017731388.1 coordinate 3,038,814, forward strand.
CTGTCCTCCCTCCAGGGCTGCTGGATGACCCAAGGCCCACCTGTGCAACCCCTAGAGTGGCTTGGGATACAGATAGCCAGAGGCTTTGTCACTCATTTCCATTCACACCTATCTCCTACGTTGGTATCTTAGACCTAGACTCAGGTCTTTTGAGAAAGATGGGTGTGCTGCCTCCTGGATGGGCCTAACTGGGTTTCTATATCTCCTTCTCCCAGCTGCTTGAGTGGGATAGTGTGGGGACCTGGCTCCTTGAGACTTGTCCAGTTCTCACTTAACAGTAGAGGAGTATAGAGGGGGTACCCCTATATCCTTTGGCTTCAGAGCCTGAGGCTTTTGGGAGTCAGACCCCTATGGACCCCCAACTTCATAACTTAGGAAGCCAGGGCCTTTTCCTTTTCACCAGGACCCCTTCGAGTACCCCCTGGGCCCCCAAGCCAGGGGCCACCCCAGCCTCCCCCAGCACAGCCCCAGGCCGCCCGCCCCGCCCCCGCGCCCTCTACCTCCTGCCTCCCCCGCGCGCCTGGGGCGCTGTTTCTCCCTGGCGGAGCCCAGCCCGACGCGTGTGGCGGCATGCAGCCGCGAACTAATCCCCGCGGGCCCCGGCAGACGGCTCCCGGGCCCAGCAGCTCTCGAAGAGGGCGCCCCGCCGCCCTGCCGCCCCCGAGCCTCTGCAGCGGTCTGAGAGCCACGGCCCTGGACCCCAGCAGGCCGGCCCATCCTAGGCCGGGCGCCCCAC
>NW_017731388.1:3040824-3055031 GCF_001890085.2 Hipposideros armiger
CTCATGGCAGCCCAGCTCCAGGTTGAGCTGTTGTTCAGCATCTTAGCTGTGGAGGGCAGTGTCACTGGCCCTCATATGTGGGATCCGAACCGGGGTCTTCTGGCATCCCAAGCCAGTTCTTAACCATCGCACCACTCAGCTGGCCCTGTCCCTTCTTTTTAAGCTTTGGATTGTCCATTGTGATGTCAGGTGACTTCAGTTTCCCCTTAGGGGAATATCAGGGTGCTGAGCCCTCTTCTGATTGTCAATGGGGTTTCTTAAATGTGCATTCTGCTATGTTTAAAATTCAGAGGCTGCTGAGAGGAGGTGGCCCCTTGGGCCTTCCATCTTAATACTGTTATCTAATTGTCCTGACACTGTCCCTGAGATGGGCTGGACTAAAGGGATGGGGTTCCTAATGTAGGAGAGAGAGGGAAGGGAGATTGAGCACCTGGAGTGGGTGCTTTAAAAGGCAGAGTATATAATAGGGCTTTACCCAGCCAGTAAGAGGGTATGAAGGTGGTGCTGGAGCTGGGGGTGGGGGAGAGTGGTGAGGGACAGGGAGAGGGGCCTCTAGGGGACTAGAAAGAGTCAGGAAAAAAGCTGTATTGCCCAGTCCAGACCAGCTGCTTTACCCAGCCCTAGGGCGGCTGTGACCTAAGTGCCAAGGGCACTGGTATTCCCAGCTTTTTGTTCTAGGACCCAGACTGTTGTTACCTGGGCAGGTGGGATGCTGGGCAGAACATCTGCTAGAGGAGGAGAGCTCTTTAATGTGAGGACTAGAGAACCCATCCATCTCCCACTCAGGATGCAGGGACCTGAGGGAGATTTGAGGAAGGGGCTGCTTCAGGCTGGACTTGGGCCCTGGAATGAAAGGTGATTAGAGGACAGGGAGAGGCTGGATGGAGAGGAGTGTAGTAGATTCACACAGCAGGTCCTGAAGCTCCCACAGTTTAGGTACTGCCCTCCCTAAGACCCAGTCCCATTCAGAATGGATGGAAAGAGGGGGAGTGAGGCCCTGTAGCAAGCCAGGCTCCAAGCACAGGAGAAGCCAGCAATCTGAGTCTAGCCTCTGTTCTCCAAGTCCCTGGGTCTTTCTTCTCCCACCTCCCTAAGACTCAAGGAGTCTTGGTTTAATGCCTAAGTCTCCAGAGTGGGGGTATGTGGTGGCACCCACATGGGGACACAGAGGCACAGGCAATCATATCCCAGGATCACCTAAGGTCCTATTATTCTAATGTCACCCAAATGAATCAGCCAACACATATTAAGTATTTTCTGTGTTGAGCACTGTTCTAAAGCACTTCATTTGTACTTTAGGGTCCTCAAACAACCCCCATGCGGTAGGTCCTGTTATTATTATATCTTCATTTTACAAATTAAGCTAAGAGCGTTTGGGTAACTTGCCATTAGTCACACAGCTTATAAGTAAGCTGTATAACCAGGACTCAAAGGCAAGCCAGCTGACTTGAGAGATGGCACTCAAACCCCTGCAATACTGCCTCCCAAGCTACAAGGCCACCATGATCTCTTATTGTGTGCCCAGAGGTGAGCTGATGCAATGCAAGGGTAGTCCAAGAAATGAAACTGACATGCTTGCATACAAACACTACCCATGTTTGTGCAAACGTGTAGCTACATTCAGTGTCATCCTTAAGCGTTCCCACATGCATGCAACTCCCTCTTTCTCAGCCCAGGCACATGAACACACACAGATTATTTGCACAGAGGGAATGGAGACCAGACCTTTCCTGTTTCCTCCCTCTTTGATTCAAATGGGCGGAGCTCAAGCCTCTCTAACCCCTCCTGGTTCCCACTGGCTTCTGAATCTTCTCTCCTCCACACCCCCCTGCCCTCCAAACCTCCTCCCCCAGCCCCTTCCTGGCTGTTGGCTGTGGCCTGTAGCAGCAGCTGACTCCACTTAGATGCTGGCAGTCCCTGTCCCAGATCAAAGGCAGGGCGGCTAATTGTGCGTCTTAAGGAGTCCCCCCCTCAATGCTCCGGGCAGCCCAGCTGGCCAGGGCCCCACCCCTCTCCCCCTCCAGCTGGCCAGATGGCACAGTGCCTGCGTCTGCCCCAGACAGTCGGGGCCAGGACCGAAACTGGGGCCCTGAATGGGAGCTGGGGGCAGATCCAGTAGGTTGGACTTCTCTGAGACCTGGATGTTTGGAACAGAGGGTGGCCATGCACGCCCTGCCGGGTCACACCTACATGTGGCAGTGACAGCTGCCAGAAGCCATGGGATGGTCTCTTTGCCTGAGGTAGGTAGAGGTGTTCTCTGTGAACTGTGGGCTCTATTTCTCCATATTCCTCCAGGCCTGCACTTGAATGTAACAGAGACTGGAAGATGATGGTTGGCCCAGAACATCCCCCTGGACCAGCCTCTTGCTCTTCCCTGGGCCCATGCATAGACAGGGCCCTAGTAACTGGGAACTGGGCTACCTGGGTTTCTTACTCAGCCGCAGGTCTTCCATAGAGTCCAAAGTCCATCAGCAGAAAGTTGTCAGGCCTGGGAGCTGGGCGAGCTGGGGCTGGGTCAGCTCCATAACCCCTGTGACCTAGGGCAGGGGTGGGCAAACTTTTGAGACAGAAGAACCGCCAGGGGTCAGCAAACTGCGGCTCACGAGCCACATGCGGCTCTTTGGGTACGGACATGTGGCTCTGAAGTAAAATTGAAAATGAAAATAAAACTCTCATGATTTCATTTATAAAATCTTTAAAGGATATTATCCACATAATGGTAATTATGTAAAACTATATGTATGGCTCTCAAATAATTTTTAAATTGTTGTGAGGGACAGGATTGGCTCTTCCAGGGGTTGGCAAACTTTTGAGATGGAACGTACCCAAAGAGCCACATGTGGTTTGTGAGCCACAGTTTGCCGACCCCTGATCTAGGGTATCCCCCCTTTTGCAATGTGTGTGTGTTTTGTGCAGGGGGATTTCTGAGGCCTAGGCTGCCTCTGAAGGTCTGAGTATTGCCATTTGTCCTAGGAGCATGCTGGTGACTCAGCAATAAGAGAAGTGTTCAGGGTTCCACAGATAAAAGGCAAGAGATAAACACAGGGTGTGCTCCCCATTTTGGGTCTGCCCTCCTTTCCAGAGCAATGTCTACTCTCCTGCAGCTCCCACCAATTCTGAGCACCCCCTTTGAAGGCTCCAGTGCAATCCCCATCCCTTACTCTTTGCTCATAGCTGGACTTCTTGATCCTAAGATGCCACGAGATGGAAAGAGAAGATAGAAAGGGATAGTCTGCTTTATGAGCTTCTGTTGGGCCAGATGATTTATTCTAGAGTGGGTCATGAGCTGCTGAACTCTGTCCCTGATTGGGGAAACAAAAAAACAATGGCCTGAAACTGCAGCAGTAGTGAGTGAGGTCAGACAGCAGGAAGAATTTCTCAATAATAGTGAATGTTTATGTAGTACTTACTATAATAAGGGATTATTCTAAGCATCTTAAATTTACTAACTCATTTAATTCTTGGAATGACAATGAGGCAGGTAATAATAACCCTGTTTTACAAATGAAAAAACTGAGGCACAGAAAATTCAAGTCACTTGGCCAAGGTCATATAACTATTAACATCTACCCTGTTTCCCTGAAAATAAGACCTAGCCAGAGAATAAGTCGTAGCATGATTCCTCTAGGATATGGAGGGCATGCGCCCCTCACATGAGGGTTTTATGACCTGTTTCAGGGAGAAGGGTGCCTTTTCCACGAACTCCTTCAGCTTAAAATATTCAGCATGCCAAGGTGCCATATTTTGGCACCTAAAATGCTACAGCTTATTTTTCAGATAGGTCTTATTTTAGGGGAAACCGGGTAGTAAACGGAAGAGCCCAGATTTTCAACCCAGGTAATCTGGCTTTAGAGTTCACATTCTTAACTACTACTACACATCTTTGGTTGTGTTTTGTTTTTGGCTGGGCAGGGAGAGGAGGACATGGCCCTGTGATGCTGACGGTGAGCATTAGGGGTAGGATTGGCTAGGGTCTCTGGTCCAATCCTGGTTGGCTCTCTGGGGTCTGTGAGGCCTCCAAGAGCATGTCCTCCCAGCCTTTGATGCTGGGATAGGAGGACCCAGATTTTCTCTGAATCTCTGGCCTCCCCAAGGCCATCAGCCTCTGGGTAAGTTTGAGCTTCCCCAACAGGTGCATGGCACAGGTGGACTCTCCTCCTCATATGGGGGCTATTATTGCTCTTGGCTTCTCTCATTGCCAGCACTCTCTCGGGTTCAGAGGCTGGTCAGAGACTTGTACCAGAACCTGCTCCTAACTAGTCCTTTCTGACACAGAATAAGCAAGAAGCAGCTTATGGGTCTGGGAGCCAGACACCTCTCCACAAGCAGGCTTTCCGCTGCCACAGGCTGAGATCTACCAGGGCCTTCCCAGAGGATAGCTCAGGCTGGGAACACCAAGGAGGAAAACAGTGTAGATAAGTCAATGGCTAGGCTGGCCCAACCCAGGGCCCCTGAGACTGGCTCATCAGGGAGTCTTTGTGCCCCCTGAGCATCACAGAAAAAGTGTCTGTCTTAGCCCACCCTTCCCTCTCAGTGTTCAACACTACTATATGTTTCACCCCGTGCAGGGCAGTGGCTCACCTCCAGCATCCTTCAAACAAACTTCAGCAGACCTAGACTGACCACAGGTGGCTGGGCAGTGTCCTTTTCTGGGCAGACTTTTAGGGATGTCCTGTGGACAGGGAAAGGGGAATTTCTGCTGGTTCATTTGTCTGCCTCTCAAATGTGGCCCTCAGAGAGGGTTCTATGGTGGACCTGAGCAGGGAGGCACTAGGCAAGCAATCTTGGGGCCTGCAGCTTTAGGAGGACACCAGCTCATTAATGTTTCTGCCCGTTAATGTTTCCTGGGGCCTGCAATTCCATCACTGCTGATTTATTCTTTAGATTACGTTTTGCCTTCTTTCTGCAGGCTTATTTTAAAAAGGCAACTGTCACGTGAGAGAGAATAGATTAAGTCCCTGATCTTAAAAAGCATGTTTACCAGATCCTTTCTGTCCAACAATAGAGATGTAGACACAAACTCTGAGCTTCCTAAGGGTGATGTTAATGAAACGGGGAAGGAAGTGCAAAAAGGAAGGTTATGGGGGAGACCTCCACCACCCCATCCTCTGTGTAGAACTTCTGGTGTGATTTTTGTCCCTCTTTGACTCTCTGCCCTGTTCCAGGCCTGCCCCAAACACTGGGCCTCAGTTTCCCCTCCGTATGGCAAGAAGGCTGGGCAGGGAAGGCAAAGTGATGGGATGTCAAGGCTGCTCAGAGCCTATGTTTCTTGGATCTCTACCTGCAGGTTTCCGAGAGAGTGCCTTCGCCTACGCCATCGCCGCAGCTGGAGTAGTGCACGCAGTATCCAATGCTTGCGCCCTGGGCAAACTGAGGGCATGCGGCTGCGATGCGTCCAGGCGCGGGGACGAGGAGGCCTTCCGTCGGAAGCTGAACCGCCTGCAGCTGGACGCGCTGCAGCGCGGTAAGGGCCTGAGCCACGGGGTTCCTGAGCACCCGGCCCTTCCCCCTGCCAGCCCTGGCCTGCAGGACTCCTGGGAGTGGGGCGGCTGCAGCCCCGACGTGGGTTTCGGGGAGCGCTTCTCTAAGGATTTTCTGGACTCCCGGGAGCCTCACAGAGACATCCACGCGCGCATGAGGCTCCACAACAACAGAGTGGGGAGGCAGGTGAGAGCCGCGCCCCCACCCTTCCCCCTGCTTCAAATCCCTCTGCTTAGGGCCTCTCCCCTACCCCTGCCCGTCTTGGCTGGGGACTACACCACTCCCCCTAACTCAGCAATTTTCTCATTGCCCCCTCCTAATTCAGTCAACAAACATGTGCTGAATACCTACTATGTGACAGGCACTGGACTAGGCTTGGGGATAGAAGCCAGAAACAACCCCAGCCCTCATTCGCTCATTCTCTGTTTAGCATCCTGCTGCGAGCATTTCCTACGGGAGCGGTGGAGAGAGACTGGGTTACATGGTCAGACCTCTGCGGTCTCCATCTGGCTCTGCTACCCTGTCTCCTCTATAAAATGGGAAGTTTGGTCCAATCAGCTCTAGTGTTCCATGATTCTGTGATATCCTCTGCTGCTATCACCCTCCTCTCCCAACCTTCTGTGCAGAACAGGGAATTCCTCAGAGTGCAGGTTCCTAGGGGCCACTGTGTAACCGTGTTCCAGTCGCTTTCCTCCTTTCTCCCCTGCCTTAGAATGTTCATACTACCTCAAAGGTCATTCGTTTGAAAGGGGGGGGGGCGGGGGAAGGGAGGAAAAAAGGAAGGAAAGTAATCATAGCCTGCGTCTATTGTTTACTATGTGTTAGGCACTGTCTGGAATACTTTATTACATATTAGCCTATTTAATCCATCCAACTACCTATGAGGGCACTATTATGAACCTCAGGTTAAGATATGGAAGCTGAGGCACAGAGAGACTAAACTTGCCCAAGGTGGTGTAACTAGTGAGAAAGTGAGAGAGGCAGGGTTCATCCCAGGCAGTTGAGCTGTGAGGCCGTGCTCTTCTGCTTACAGCATAGTCTACACTGTGTGCACACCTACATTAAGATGCCTCCTTAGCTCTCATGTTAGCTCAGCACCTTCCTTTCCTGGTTATTCAGCTCCCACCCCCTTCTCTCAGCCTGCTCAGGCCTTGGTCGCGGCTTCCCCTGGCTTTGGCTGGCACCTTCTCCATTTCATTCCTGGCCTCTGAGCCCAGCCTGGTTCACCTTCTCCTTCCACAAAGACTCCAAGCTGATTCAGCTCTTCCCATGCTGACTTAGAAGTGAGGTCAACTGAGGCATATCTACTGTCCAGTCATGTCCAGCTCCCACCCAGCCCTGCCCGGTCCATGCAGTTCTTTTCCCAAGCTTCAGTACCATCCCAGCCCATACCGACAGTGCTTCCTCCTCCTCCTCGTTAAACTGGTTAATTAGTGGCTGCTGTCTGTGGGAAGCAGATGTTCTAGAGCTGTTGGCCGGGGGAGGCACTGGGCTGGTTCCCACGTGGTGCTGACACTGCAGGCTGTGCAAACAGGCTGTGTGTGGAGCCCTTTAAAATTTGGAGGCGCAAGGTCCCTCTCTTATGGCCCTACTGCCCAGGGTTGAGGGTCCCAGGTCATTGCTGTCCCTGTTTGAGGGTGTGGTTTTGGAGTGGAGTTGGGGGAGAGGACGATGTGGTCAGCTTCCTCTAGGGAGGGCCTCTGGGGAGAATGATGTGAAGGGCTTCTTTGGGAGGAGAATCCAGAGCAGGTTGAGAGCTGGGCAGGGCATGAGGAGGTTGTGTTCCAGTAACTACCTCTTTTAGAGGTCTGGGAATCTCTCTCCACTTTCTTTGGATTGGGGCTCTGGCTCTCTGGGTTCTGTTCCCATTCTGCCTTCAGGTAGAGCCTTTGGGCCCTGTTGGTGTTCACCATTTCCTAGGAGGAACGGTGGCACTCAGCATTGGGCAGAGTAAGCCCCAGCCAGTATAATGGGGGGAAGGGGTGTCTCTCCAGCTCCTGTCCCCACCACGCTCCTTAGGTTCCCTGCAAAGGGTTGCAGAGCGTGGAGGAGGAAAGGGGCTTTCTCAAACTCCCCGCAGCTCCCCGCTCACAGCCTGGAGCAAGGCCAGAGGCTTTGGGGCTGGGTGTAGTGGGGCCAGCAGCCCCTGCTCCTGAGGGATGGAAGGAGAGGGAATTTCCCTGAAGATCTGGGATCCCCCCTCAGGAAGCAAGCGCCTCCAGCCCCAAGGGCCCCCTGCAGGTGCTGGAGAAAGTGGGCAGGAGAGGAGGGGAGCAGGAAGGAGGGAATTCCCCCAGGTATGGCCTGGTGGGAGGTGGATGAGAGCAGCAGAAAAGCAGGCAGAGTTCTCCGGACTGCCTGGCTCAGGAGCTATGCCACCCCTGCCTCCCAAGCCCTCCTATGGACTCAGCTTTTGCCTCTGTTCAATGAGAGTTAGTTTCGAAAGGCTCTGATTCTCGCGGGCCAGTGTCTCGTGTTGGAAGAAGGGCAGTGGGGCTGGGCACGGGCATCACCCTTCACGGTGCCTCCCTCTGCAGGCGGTGATGGAGAACATGCGGCGGAAGTGCAAGTGCCACGGCACGTCAGGCAGCTGCCAGCTCAAGACGTGCTGGCAAGTGACTCCGGAGTTCCGTGCCGTGGGGGCGCTGCTGCGCAGCCGCTTCCACCGCGCCACGCTCATCCGGCCGCACAACCGCAACGGTGGCCAGCTGGAGCCCGGTCCCGCGGGGGCACCCTCTCCGGCCCCGGGCATGCCTGGGCCTCGCCGCCGGGCCAGCCCCACCGACCTGGTCTACTTTGAGAAGTCGCCCGACTTCTGCGAGCGCGAGCCGCGCCTGGACTCCGCGGGCACTGTGGGCCGCCTGTGCAACAAGAGTAGTGCAGGCCCCGACGGCTGCGGCAGCATGTGCTGTGGCCGCGGCCACAACATCCTGCGCCAGACGCGCAGCGAGCGCTGCCACTGCCGCTTCCACTGGTGCTGTTTCGTGGTCTGCGAGGAGTGCCGCATCACCGAGTGGGTCAGCGTCTGCAAGTGAGCAGAGGGCTCTCTTCCCCGAGACTGGCCCTCTGACACTTGTGATCTTGGCCTGTCAGTGTCGCCTTGGCTCCCGGGAAAGGACATTGGACCACATGATCTCATAGGAACCTCCCAGTTCTGAGGCTCGTCATGTTTGCAAATAAGGGACAGTCCAGGCCTGCCTAGACCCCACCACTTACTTCTGTGGGCTCCAGGACTGACCTGCCTCCCCATTCCCTGCCCCTCAGATTGTTCAGTTGGGCTGGGGATTGCCCCACACTCTAGGGCAAGTGTCAGCCTGGCAGCCCCAGGCCTGTCTCCTTTCATCCCTTCACGTCTTTCTCTGAAGTGGGAAGGAATGAATGGAAACTGATAGGCAGGAAGAGGAGGATTTAGAAGAAGAAATGGACATAATTGAGCTACAGTGATTCTAGAGAGGCCCCCAGACACCCTCCCCCACAGACCTCTGCCCCTCATCTTTCAATTAACAAATAATTTATTTTGCACTCTTTGTGGCCTGGCACTCTGCAGGGGATGAGGGGTGCTGGGGATACAGATGTGAATAAGAGAGACACAGCACCTGCCTTCTTGGAGTTTACATTCTGGCTGGGGGATATGGACAATAAAGTCAATACACAAACAAGGTCATTTCAGACAATGCTATGTGCGATGAATAAAATAAAGAGGATACTGGATGTAGCGTGATTTGGAGGGAGTGGGGCTCCTTTAGATAAAGCCATTGGTCCTGGAAGGCCTCTTGGAGTTGTGATACAAGTGCTGAAACCCGCATGATGAGAAGAGCCAGGCAGGATAAGGGCTTTCCAGGCAGAGGCCACATAAATGCAAAAGCTCTGAGGAGGAACAGCCGAGGCCAGTGTGACTGGCATGAAGAAATGAAAGAACAGATTAGCAGGAGAGGAGCTGGGGTGGGAAGGGAGAGTCACATCACATGTCCTTCTAGGCCATGGTAAGGAGTTTTATTTAAGAGGAAAGGAAACCTTCAGAGGGTCTCAAGCAGGTGAGTGTCATGGTCTAATTCCCACATGGATTGCTGTATGAGGAACTAGCTGAAGGGAGACAAGTTGACCGTAGGGGGTGGGGTCAGTCAGGAGACTATAGCCATCTTTCAAACAAGAAATGAGACTTGGACTGGATGGAAGCAGGAGATGTTGACAAGGGGCTGGGTCAGGAGCCCTTGATGCCAGACCTCTAGCAGTCCACCTTGTGCCTGCACCCTCTGCCACAAGCCAGGACGAGTGGCGGTGCCCAGCAGCACCCGTCAACCGAGACAGGAGTCACTCTGAGAGGAGTAATCCTGGGCAAGACCCAGCTCAACCCAGCCCAGCGCCCGGGGGAGCAGGTGGGGCTAGGAGGTGCGGCTGGGAGGAGGGTGGCGGGGGAGGGCTAGGAGACTCACTGTCTGGATTCCAGTCTCTCTGAGTCCAGGCAGGGGAGAGGGAGTATATAAGTCTGGAGGTGGGGTGGGGGACACTTTTTCTGGGCCTCTTGTACCCCCAGATCCCCAACTCAGGTTGCCCTTGACAGGTCAGCAACGCCCCCCTCCATACCACCATGAGAACACTGCTGAGCTGGTCCAATGTTGACTCTCCTCAGCTCTCAGATTTGATGTTTTTCTGGAACAGACCCTCAAGGAGGAGGGTGGTGGAGAGGAAGGTGGGATCAGGATCTTGGGGAAAGGACACTTTACCTACTTCATCCAGACCTTCTGCTGCTCACAGCTGGGGATCCTGCTGTTTGCCTCACTCAGTTCACCCCAGAGTGGCACACTTCTTGATGAACCAGACAAGGATGAAGTCTTATTGCCTCCCCAGTTGCCAGCCTACAAATCCCCCCATATTCCCCTAGCTCTGTCCCATGTATCCCTACCCTTGGGGAAGGGTGAGAAGGAAAGGATGCACCCCTGAGTTGCACCAGCTGGAAGACTTGACCCCATTAATTTGTCCTCAGCTTCCTCCCCTCCAATGCCTTCATCCCAGCAGCTCCCAGACATGCCTAAAGTAACATGGCCTTCCTTCCACATGTTCAGCTCTATTGACTCTGTGGAATACAGGGTTTCTCTCCCCATCCCCCAAAAAGACAGCCCCACAGGCATGCAGGCGGGTGAGAGGGTGAGAGTCCCTGGGGAGGAGGGGTAGGCAGGAACAGCCAGACACACCTGCCTCATTCCTTTCCTCTTGTTCACCCAGGAGAGAGCTGTGGGGGCTGGGTTCCCTGCCCCCTTCCTCCCTTCCATCCCAGGGAGGAGGCGAGAAGGGGGGAATGGTGGCCTGGGGGGGTGCACTTCCACCCCTAGCAGTGTCCACTACAGCATTACCTTTGGCCTCACCCTCCTCTGCCTTCCAGGTTTAAGAGGACAGAGCTGGGGAAGCGAAACGGAAGATGTGGGATATAGGATCAGGGTTGGGAGAATGAGACAGGAGTTGTAATACTGCAGAGCATGCTGCTTCTAGAGGGAGGGATGAACAGTGGGGTGAGGCCGGAGGGCCGGACACCAGTCCAGTCAAGTTATGGTGATCTGACATATGTTAGTCTGACCTGTACAGGAAGAGAGGAAAAGTTGGGGAAAGAGCAAATAGGGTGTTGCCCACCTTCATCCTCTCTCTGGGTCAGAAGCTGACTAGAGTCCTGGGACCAAAGCTGGACCCCATAATTGAACAGGCAGGGGTGTGGGGGACTTAGTAAGGGCCCTGAAGGGAAATGTGGAGGTGATGAAGGACAGGAAAATGGGATCCAAGAGGCACTGGGCTTATGCATACTGGCTGAAGGTCCAGGCAGGAATCAATGTGCTGATTGCAAATAGGGGAAAGGGGCTGAAATACAGTGTGACAGTGGAGGTAAATGGAAGAACTTGACGACAACTTGGAGAGGACCAGAGTTGAGATTTGGCAATGAGAACAGGAGGTGGACCAAAGAACAGGAGGTAGGAAAGAGGACCCTCTGTACCCCCAACACCTTTCACCTTGATGGACACTGAGTCCTTCCTCTCCTTGCAGGAGGAAAAAACAGTATGGTCTAAAGGAGCCTGGATGGTCCCAAAGGGAGGAAGGGAAGGAACTAATAGAGAATGAGGGTGGTGGACAGAACAGCAAGCAGTGGTGGAGTTAAGGGTCAGAGAGAAGCAGCCAGACTAGGGTGAGGATCAAAACCCAGGCATCCTGCTTTTCAGTCACCCAAGGTCCCAGGGTCGGAAAAAAAGAGCCAAGTGGCAAAGGCAGAGGCCTTGGGAGCTGTAGGAGGGCCCCAATGGGTTAGAAGTAAGGTCCGGGGGCATCTGGGCCCTCCCTCTTCTCCCCCCAAATTAAGGCGCCTCCAGCTAGCCCCCGGCAGGGGGCCTTCCACGTTGGAGTTTGGCCAGGCCGTAGTCGCGGTCCCCCTCCTCCCCTCCCACCCCCACTTCTCATGTGGTTGCCGGCAGCTGCCTGCGGTCGCCCCAACCCCTGCGCTCAAGGCACGGGGACTTTCCAACAGGGGAAAAAATGACTTAATGAGAGTGGGAGCCGGGGGCGGGAGGGGACAGGTCCCTGTAATCACCGCTCCGCTGTGGGGCCTGCGCGCCTCCGGGCCCTTCCCGGGCTTCCTGAAGCCAGCGCCCCTCTTGGGCTCTGCTGGGGGAGGAGGTCGGGCTAGCGAACAGTGGGGATCCCTTTTCAGGTTCCTGGATCTCTGGGGCCCCCGTCTGCCTTTGCTCCCTAGGCTTGCAGTGCGCGGAAGCTGGAAATGCCCCATGATCCCTTTCTGGACTTTGTCCTTGAAATTGGTAGGGGACCGTCTCTCCCAGAAGCTAGGGTCCTCTGCTGGTGGATTAGAGGGGTGAGGGATCTTGAGAGCCCGCTGCCACTTCGCGGCTGCGCACTTCGAAACGCCCCCAGTTGCTGTGGCAACAAGGGCAGTCGAGGTGTGTCCGCGGGGCTGGGAGGCGCCCACACCCCCTTTTCTAGCCGCCCTCGTGGCCAGGCCCCGCCGCTGCGGTACGCGGGGGTGGGGGTGTGCCGTTACCATGGCAAGGGTGCGCTAGTAGGGCACATTCTTCCCCAGGGTGGGAGCGCCCTAGGGATACAAGAAGGGGGGTGACGGGGGCGGCAGAAAGAGGAGGGGGGGTCAGGACGAGGGAGGAGACTCGGACAAGACTAACCAGGGCTTCTGGGGTGAGGGTGGGGAGTTTGGAATCTGTTTCCCTCCCCCGGCCTAGCTCTTCAAGGATGGTCCTCTCCTCTCGCACTCTTGCTGGGGTTTAAGCCCCCCCAACCCCCAGTTTCCGGGGAAGGGATTCCCGATTACCGACCCGAAGGTCTTTTGGTTTTCTCCGAGGCCAGGGTCTCCGAGCTAAGTGTCCGTCCCCTTCCCCCGAGCAGAGCTGCAGCCCAGACTGTGACCCGAAGCCCTGCAATTAAGCCCCTTAGCCGCCCCTGTGCTGCCCGCCGGTCCTCTCTGCCAGGCCCGGCCTGCACCGCCAATTACAGCCGCGCGCAGCAGCTGATTACTCCCGAGTCCGGGAAGAGGCCGGGGGCGGGAACAGCAGGCAGGTCAAGGGGGCGGGGTCCCTGGGGTTGTCCTTGGCCAGGGGTCCTTAACTGCAGCTTCAGGCTGAGTCTAGTCCAACTTCTCTACTCCAGACAATAGGCGGAGGATGGCTCTACTAAGTGTTCTGTCCTGCTGTGCCTCGGTTTCTCCTGGAATGCACACCGCACCCAGGGCAGAAAGAACACAGACAAGGGTGTGTGTGTGCGTGCGTGCGTGTGTGTGTGTGTGTGTGTGTGTGTGTGTGTGTGTGTGTGTGTGTGTGTGTGTGTGTCTGAAGTCGACGGCTGGGTACTAAAGAAGCTTAAAGCCCTCAAGGCCGGCTCTCTTTACTGCCGCAGACCGTTGCGTGGGTCTCTCCTGGCCCGAGCCCCACCCCGTGGACTCAGCTCCGTCTTGCTAGTCCCAGGGCCACTGCCAGCCCATACCTCTTTTGTGCGACTCAGAAAACGTCTCCCCCTCTGGGCGGGAGACTCCCCACTTCTGCCCCACAAGGGGAGGCAATCGGGAGCCTGCAGAGCAGCGACAGTGGGGTATTCTGCCGCGACCCTTGCCCCCTGTTATCCTTTCTTCGCTCTTTCTCCGCCTACGGGTCTGCAGAGGCTGGGGTATATAGCTCGCGTCTCCCGCGGTCCAGCTGCCCACATCTGGCCAGCAGCTGGGACCCGCCCACTACGAACTGCTGCGGACCAGCGCCCTCTGTTGGTGCCCAGCAGCGGCGGGCCAGCTTTTGCGCCTGGGCTGCCCGCCGCTACCGCCGCCGCCAGCGTCCTGGGGTCTTGCTCTATTTCGGTGGGTTTTGGTTTCACCGTTCGGCGCATCCTGCCCTTGAAAACAACCTTCCCTTTGCCTCGTGTCGCTACCAAATGTGACTCCTCTAGGTCTTTTGCTTTCCGCCGGCCGCGGCCTTGCTGACCCTCTGTCCTCGGTCCTTGCGTGCCTAAAACCCTGTTCGACGCTTTAGCTGTTCTCCAACCGCCCATCTTCTCTAGTCTTCCCTGCTTCGAGGGCAAGGGCTGTGGCGCGGTCTTCTGGCGCCCAAGATAAAAGTCCGCAAATAGGAACATGATAATATAAATCACCGCCCATCTGCTCAGTGGAATTCCTCCTCGCAGCGTCCTTAAAAATGAGGTGGTTGAAGTATATTTAGTGTTTGCTCTATATGGGGGGC
>NW_017731388.1:3056445-3057799 GCF_001890085.2 Hipposideros armiger
TAATACAATACTCACAATCAGGAAAATAACATTGATACATTAATACTATCTGACCTCCAGACCTGTTGGATTTTTCATCAATTGGCCTAATTATGGAAGGAGTCATTCCAGAATTATTCATTGCATTTAGTTAGCATGTCGTCCCAGTCTCCTTCAGTCTGATGTAGTTCCTAGGGCTTCCTTTACTTTTATGACCAGGACAGTTTAAAGACTACAGACCTATTATATTGTACAATGTCCCTCAATTTGGGTTTGTCTGTTGTTTACTCATGGTTAGATTCAGGTTATGCATCTTTGGCAGGAATATTACAGACACTAATGTTTTACTCATTGCCTCAATATTTATTTTGATGGTCAAAATTTCTCAGATTGGGCCAGTTGCCAAGCTGGCTTCTGTCATCATAATTCTTTGAGTACTTCCTTCTTTTCTGGCACAAGATGTTCTGGGCTCATCTCATACTTTCTCTGCTCCAGCCCCGCAATCAGCCATTTCTCCAAGGGATCTTTGCTTATTGTAAGGGAGAATGATATTTAGAAGTCAAGATCTGGGTGCTAAGTGTGCTCATTCTTTTTGGGATGTCACTGCTTCTGGGCCTCTCAGTGGACAGTGCTAGGAAATAGATGTATGATTATACACACATATTTATATCTATCTATCACCTATCTATCATCTATCATCTATCTATCTATCTATCTATCTATCTATCTATCTATCTATCTATCATCTCTCAATCTCCTTATGTAGAAAATCATGAGTTCACACGATACCTTCAATTCTAATCCAACACCACAGGATTTATTCTAGTTTTCTCCCTTTCTATTTGTGTATAACTTCCTTCTCCCTTCTTGTTGGATTAATCCTTTTGTAAGTAACCTATTCCACTGCTGCTGCCTACTTCACTCCCCTTGCAGATATCATCGTCTTCCATCTTGGCCATGATAACTTATGCCAGCCCAATGTAACCATCTGCCCCTACATGATGCTTCACTTTGCTTGGCCCCACAGCATGGCTTTTGAGCTAAATCATTCAGAAAGGCAGGCAGGCAGAAAGACTGGGAACAATTTTACTTTCTTGAAGCTTTAGATATAATTCTGAATCCTCTCTATTCAGCAAATGGCAACTGCTCTTCCAGCTATTCTTCTTGTTGAAACTCTGGAGGTGCTGGACTCCTTTATTTTTCTGACACCTCACATCCAATCCATCAGCAAATCCTGTTAAAAGTCCTTCAGTTGATATCTAGAGTCTGGTCACATGTCACTTCCTCCATTATTACATCCTGGTCCACGCCTCCACGGTCTCTTGCCTTGAATGACTTTAGTTGACTCCTAGTTGGTCTCTGCTTCTGCCGTCAC
>NW_017731388.1:3059259-3118596 GCF_001890085.2 Hipposideros armiger
TGCTGTATTTCTATGGCAAGAAAGGTACTGAGTACATAATAGATACTCAATGAATATAAATGAATGGATGAATGAATGAATGTCTTTGGGAATGACTACCAATCTGTCTTTAGGCCCAGCCTCCCTTACTAGGACCTTTCTTGAAGTTCTGGCTGCCAGCTAGAACTGCTTTGCTGGGTGTGTGTGGCACCACAAACTGAAGCTTTATTAAGGCAGTTTAATTATCTTATGTATGTGTTTGTTAACTTAAGGACTGACTATTTTGTTCACTGTTGTCTTCTCAATGCCTAGTACAGTGGCTGGCATAGAGCAGACTTTTAATATTTGTTGAATACATGAATGAATGATTTTCCCTTCCTAACTAGTTCTCCCTGACTTGCTTGTTTCTCTTTGTAACATATCATTTTCCTAGTTGCTAAAGCTCAAAACTCCTGACAGCTTGGAATTTCCCCTCTTCTCTTTTCCATATTCAATCAGTGGCCAAAACCTGCCCATTCACCTACTACATTGGCACTGTCAATATTGTAGTTCATCACACAACTCAAATGTCACAACAGCCTCCCAATTGACCTCTCTCGTTCCTGTTTCTCTCTCTTTAGTCTATCTCTATCAGATTTTTTTCTATTTTTCTCTCCCATAAAGTGCTCTGATCATGTTATTTCCTCTGGCTGAAGCTTTCAATGGGTCTTTGTACCAATTAGCGTTCTTAATTGCAAGCAGAAATGGACTCTGGTTCACTTAAGTAGAAGAGGAATTTACTGGAATGAAGTCAGACAGGAAGTCTCATGAATCAGGCTTGGGAAATAGGCAGGAACCAAGAGAAGGTACCTCAGCCAGGTCTTGCCCCAGGAGTAGCCTGATTAAGGGGCTTCTGCCCTTGGGCCCTGGGGGCCGTTTTTTGCACAGCCACGATCCTGAGATCTGGCTGTTGCTGCCTCTAGGTTGAATTATAAACAGTTCTCTGCTTCCTTGGGTCACTTACTGAAGATTCATAGTCCTGAGTAGGATCATTGATTTGACATACTTTTGAGGTCACAGTTCTGTGACCTTTCTGCCAGCGGTCAAGGGAGCAAGTATCTGACCTCCTACTAAGACTTCCAATAAGGAGGATCCTCCAACACAGGATGGAGGCTCAGATGTTGGGCAGTTGATGATCCCAGTATATACCAACATACAGGTTCCTGAGCACGTCATTGAAGCCCTTCACAACCTGCCACACGTTATCATTTCCAGGTTTTCCCCTTGCACACCATGTTCCACTGACACAAGACTACATGCAGTTCCCTGAGCTGATCCTTCTCTGCCCCAGTCCCTTATCTCAGCTTATCTCCAAAGATGGTCCCCATTGAACTATGTTTCCTGACATTCACGCCTATGTATTGTCCTCTCCCCTTGAACCTGGGCTGGCCCTGTGATTCATTTTCACTCATAGCATGCTGTGGAAGTGACACTGCATGACTTCCAAAGAGAGGTCATAAGAAGTCTTGTGGCTTCTGCCTCAGCCTCTTGGAATGTTCACTCTGTATACTCTGAGACCACCATGCTATGAGCAAACCTCAGTAAGTCACATAGAAAGATTGTGTAGAGAGAGAAATGCCTGGCCAGTCCCCATGTGTTCCAGCCAATTCAGATGAATTGCCAGACATGTGATTTTAAAAAGCCATCTTGAATATCAAGCCCACCTGGCCTTCAGATGACTCCACCCCCAGCCTATGCACATACCCACTCATATCTACACTTGTCAAAATCCCTCCACTTAGTGTGGCACAAGACAGAGGAAAGAGGCAGGCTTTGGGGTCAGGCTGTGGGATGGGAGGGGTTGAATCCTATTTTCACTGTCCCTCTGACCTTGGACATAATTTCTCTAGACCTCAGTTTCTGCATCTGCCATATGTAAATAAAACACTTATCTTCTGGAGTTGTTTTGAGGAGTAAACATAAAATATGTAAAATATCTATGCATCTAATCCATTTTAGTCTCATTGAATGATGACCCTTAGGAGAATACCCATCCTTTTAGACCTGTATCAAATGGCACTCCCAAGGTCTAATTCTCATCACTTATCAACTATATGGTTTTGAACAAAGCCCTTAAACTCCTGAGTTTTACCTTCCTCATATGTAACATGGGTTTGATGATAATATCTGTGTAATGGGGCTTCTTTACTGGGCTAAGAACTAGGCTATCTCATGGTGTTAGGCAACACTGCCACCTCGAGGCAGAATGCCCAGAACCCTTAAATCTGCATGGCATCAAGAATCCTTTGGAAGAGGATGAAAATCATGCCCACAATTGGGATTTGGGGCATGAACAGACATGTCTAGTGGGCCAGGGGACTGTGGTAGAAGCCAAAATGCAGAGAGGAACAGCGGAGGCTCTGAAAGCTCATCACCCTGAGTGAGAGTTTTAGATGGAAGGGGAAGGGGAACTCAGAGCAGAGTGAGGAGTGTTATCTGGAGTGGTGTGAGGCTGGGCATGGCCATCTTGTGGCTCAAAGCACCCCCATCCCCCACTCTCCCAGGGACTTCCTGGTGGAGGAGGAAAGGTCTGGGCTATAATGGCAAGGACAGGGGTCACCAGGAGCACACATTATCTCTACCATGGGAACCCTTATGAAAGAGCTGAGAAGAAGCAGAAGATGCTTTCCTATCTTAGAGATAGAGAGGCATTCTAGGGGCCAATGGACAAAGGGCTCCATGGGCCGGTGGACTGGCAGAAAGTCCAGCTGTGATTGTGAGATGAATGTCATTGGGCAGTTAGCCCTGACCACATGGTAGGCAATCCCACTGGGTTTCTTCTTGAATTCCCACTGGAATGTTAGGAGACATGGAGATCTGGGAAGTTACAGAAGAGAACATACTGTATGATTCCAGTTGCATCCTGTGCAAAAACAAGCAAAACTAATTTATGCTGTTAGGAGGTAAGATAGTGGTTACCCCTACATGGGGAAGTAGTGACTAGAAGGAAACATGAGGGGGATTCTGGAGGCTGGCAATGTTTTGCTTCCTTATCAGGGAATTAGTTATCCCAGTGTGTTCATTTTATAAAAACTTAAGTGCACTTAAGATTTGTGCAGTTTTCTGTATGTTACTTCAAGTACAAGTTCACACACACACACACACACACACACACACACACACACACACCTCTGTTTGGGAAATAGAGGATGAACAGTCATTTCCCATTGTAAGCCTTTTGAGATGTCACCACATCAGGGAAGGGAGTAAGAGATTAGAGGGCTGGAGGCGAGGACCACTTAGTGTCTGGCCAGACTTATTTCACTTCTTCCATTCATTCACTTATGGTTTATAACAGTACCTCCTACACATTGAACACTGTACAACATGTAAGGGGATAAAAAAAATTAGCAGTAGCTTCCATTTATTGGGAGCTTATTTTGGAGTAGGTTCTGAACACACATCCAATGCTCGCAATGATCCCATGAAGTAGTAGTATCCCCATCCATTAGTTGAAGAGTCTCAGAAAGGTTAAGGAAGTTGCTCAAAGTCACACAACATAGAAAGTGTCTGGATTTTCACGTGAACCTGAATCTGTGTGAACCCAAAGCCAGGACACTTTTCACGGAACTACACTGTCCTCTAGGAATCTAGACGTTGGCGGGATTTGTTGACACATTGCTCTACCACAGCAATGAGGCCTTAGAACTGAAGTCAGACTGCCTGGGTTCGAGTTTTTGGTCACATCCTTTCTGTAGCCCTGGGCAGGTTCCTTCACTTTTGAGCCTCAGTTTCCCCATCTGTATAACGAGGATAAAAAAAAACCTGGCCTTTCTCTGGGTGATTCTGGGGATTAAATGCGACAACGTGTGTAGACCCCGGTATCTGGCACCCTTTAAGCACCTAGAAGAGGCAGTCATTAATATCTGAGTCCTTATCACCCATATAAGGCAGTAGTACTTCAGGAGCATGAACACCGGGTGGAAGGTGGTTCCCTGCCCTTAGGCTTCTGGTCTGAGCCCTTACGGCCGAGCGGACTTAAATGAGCCAGGGAGCCTTAATAGCCCTGTCGCGGCCGGGCGAAGAGCCCGAGTCCCCATCACCACCCAGAACAACCAGCAGCAGCAGACCCCGGGCGCGGGTCTCCTGGGTCGGCTCTGGCAGGCGAGAAGCAGCGAGATCGCGAGATCTGGCGGGACCCGCGGGTTTACAGGCGGAAGTGAGGGGCGAACCCGACGCAGCGCGCCCCGTTTGAAACCGGAGACTCAGTCCTGCTGAGACGCGAGGTGGGTCGGAGGTCTCCGTCCCTTCTGGGCATAGAGCGGGCACAGGGGGAGGGCGAGGGAGAGGGCTGCGCATTGGGACAAGTTGGCTTAGCGGGGGAGGGGACCTCTGCGTGAGGTTTAATTGGCAGCTGCCACAGCTTCATTCACGGGGCAGCTACCACGGTCCGTCCGCGCGCTGCGAGCCAAATTGGCGAGGGCCCCTTTGCCCCCACAGAGCTCAGCCAGGGCCGCTGTACCTTCCTCCAAACACGAGTAACGTTCCCCACTTTGGCTCAGCCTTTTCATGAGCCTTTGTGGCTGCAGAAGTGATTTGCCCTGACGCTGATGAAACGTCACCTCTGGCCCCTCACTTGCCCAGGCCCCAGTCTATGGCCGTGGAAGAGATCCTACAATCACATCTTATAAAATTAGTCAAACTAAGATATTTTAACCCAAATCTGTTATGATCATTGTCTTTCCTTGAAGACTGCCCTATTCGGGGGCATTGAAGTGGCCGTGGGCATTTTGGAGTAGGGAATACTCTTCATTTGAGTTAAGTGGTGCGTGTTCCATGTGTATGTTTAAGTTATTGCCAGCCTTCCTGGTGAAGGAGTGCCTTCAAGAATCCTCCATACCCGACTGCGCTGAATTACAAACATGGTGACCTAAAGGTGCCACCGGTTTTAGTCCTAGGATATCCAGCACCAGAAGAATGAGGAGATGCAAAAGATTAATTACTGCACAAGAGAATGTGAAATTCCTTGAAATCTTATAGCTCATAAAGAAAAGAAGCTTGATAGAGATTTCCCCAACTTTGACAACCATCCTAAAACAATGAATTGGGAGGCTGTAAGAATCTTTTCTAAACTAGCAATAATAAAGAACAAATTTTTATCAGCTGAGAGAGAAAAGACTGAATTATCTTCCTGTTCTCTCCACAGAAAGCATAATTTTCTTTGAGGAGGCCATTAGAGAATATGCAGCCAAAAAACATGGTGAACAAAAAAGTATCTGTGTCAGGCAGTTAATTTAACGAATATGTTATTTTAAAACTTTTCATGATTTTTTTGGGGTATGTACTAATTCAGAAATTTTGTAGTTTAATGTAATTTCTCAGTACAAATATATATTCACACTTGTACCTAATTTTGTGTTTACAATTTTATATTTTTCTTAAAGGGGTCTCATGAATGATATAAACTTCAGGCCTCACAGATGCTAGATCTGCCCTTACACAATTGTTGTCTCCTAATCACTCTGATCAGGACAGGGTGCCTGTCTGTTCTCTTAATTTTTGAGATGAGATGAAAGCCCAGAGGGGTTAAGTTTCTTGCCCAAGGCGTTGCTATTGTGACTGGCAGAACTAGAACTAGAACCCAGCTCTTTTGGTTCTCACTTCAGATATCTGGTCACACCAGGAACGAGTGCCCTGTTCCAAACCTTTCACCTTCAGCCGTCAGTGAGTAGGGCTTAAGTGTGTCTATTTGGTCTACCTTTGGGTTCTGAGTTGTAAATAGTCCAGATGAGAGGCCTGGTAAAGCTAAAAGGGAACAAGTTGTGTGTCTGAAGTGCCTCCAAATCTCAGATGATGGCAGCCTTCTCTCTGTCCTGCCAGTGATGAAAGAAGGCCAGCATCTGGTGGGAAAGAACAGCGGAAAAACTTCAGCCTTGGGTCCTCCTTTTGTGTCAGGGTAAGTGTGGAATCCTTGAATAGAAACACTCAACTGGTGAATCAACCAACTGTGTGTGAATATGCATGTGAACATGTCTTTTGCTACTTCTTAAGCTTAGTATATTTTTGGTCGGTTTCCCTGGAGACTTGAGAATATGTAGAGGGCTTACCAAGTGTAGTTTACTTTTGCCAGTTCCGCTTCCTTTCCAATTCTCAAAATTAGTCACCCCGTTTCTCCACTTGGACTGATTTTTGTCCAAGGTCACTAACTTATTTGTTGCTCAATCCAACTTTTCAGTCCTTATCTTCATTGACTCTCCCCGGCTACCAGTATTCTTTTTAAATGTAAATCTGATCCACCTCCACTTAAAATCCTTCAGTAGCTCCCTTGCTTTTAGGATTAAGATCCAAATCTGACCCGCATGGTCAGACCCAGTCCTCTCCAGGTCATCCCTGTTAAACACGCTCTTCCATTTCTCCAACGAGCTATGCTCTTTTCCTGATTACAAAGCTTTTGCATATGGTCCTTCATCTATTTCATATAAATATATATGAAATATATGTATCTATACTATTTTATTTATATACATATACTATTTTATTTATACTAACATATATATGTTTATATATGTATAATATGTGTGTATATTGACACCAGTGTGTGTGTATAATTTTATTTATACATACATATATATACTATTTTATTTATACCTACTGTTTTCCAGAGGTTGTTTTGGTGCTGGAGAAATAACAGCAAACAAAGCAGGCAAAAATTGTTGCCATTCTTGAGCTCACCTGATGATTGTTTTTTTGTTGGAATATTCTTCCCCTTCCCTCTTTTTTTTTTTTCATGGTAAGGAGTTTATTTATTCCTATTTATAATAGGAATATTATAATATAATATAATAATATTTTTTAAATAACAGCTTTATTGAAATATAATTCACATACCATAAAATTTACCCATTTAAAGTTTAAAGTTCAATTTAGTATATTCTAAATTGGTGCAACTATCACCACAATCAATATTAGAATATTAAAAATGTTCTAATATTCACCCCAGAAAAAAACCTTATACCCATTAGTAGTCATTCCCCCTCCCCTTGCAAATCTCCCCAACCCTAGGCAACCAGTTTACTTTCTGTCTATAAATTTGCCAATTCTGGACATTTCTTATAAATGGAATCATACATTATGTGGTCTTTTGTGACTGGCTTCTATCACTTAGCATACTGTTTTCTAGGTTCATCCATGCTGCCATACTGAGGCGTGTATTAATATTTCTTTTTATTTTTTTATTGAGATATAATTGACATATGACACTGTGTAAGTTTAAGGTCTTCATTTCTTTTTATTGTCAAGTAATAATAATATTCCATAGTATGATATACCACGTTTTGTTTATCATTCATCAATTGAATAACATTTGGGCCGTTTTTACCTTTTGACTATTATGAATAATGTTGCTATGAATATTTGTGTATAATTTTTTGTATGAACATGTTTTCATTTTCTTGGGTATATACCTATAGGAGTAGAATTGCTAAATCATATAGTAAATCTATGTTTAACATTTTGAAAAACTGCCAGACTGTTTTTCAAAGTGGCCCACCATTTTTCATTTCTACCAGCACTGTATGAAAGTTCCAATTTCTGCATGTCCTTGCTATTATGGTTGAATTGTGTCCCTCCAAAATTCATGTTCAAGTCCTTACCCCACCTGCCGCATATGAACTTCTTTGGAAATAAGGCCACTGCAGATGTAATTAGTTAAGACGAGGTCATATTGGAGTAGGTTGGGCCCTAAATCCAATATGACTAGTGTCTTTTGTAAAAAGGGGAAATCTAGACACAGGGAGAATACCATGTGAAGATTGGCATTATGCCGCCACAAGCCAAGGAACTCCCCGAAGCTGGGAGAGAGGCCTGGACCAGATTCTTCCTCAGCGCATTTGGAGTGAGCATGGTCCTGCTGACACTTTGATCTCAGACTTCTAGCCTATGTTAAAACAATGGCAACAGGCCCAAAATGGAGTCACTTATGTTAAGCCCCACATCACCAAACTGAGACTTATTACAGTTTCGGCTCTCCCAGAAATGGAATCTTAAACCAGTCAATCAAGAATCACTTGATCAGCTAGTGAGATAATCTACCTGATAGACCCCTGTCATCCCCAAAAGGAAAGTAACCTTGCAGTAATCAACCTACTTTTTTTGCCTAGTACAACTTTCTTACCCCTGCTCTCTTCTGCCTATAAAGGTGTTTAATTTTGTACAGCTCCTCCGAGCTCCTCTTTATCTGCTAGATTAGATGCTGCCCAATTTGAATCAATGTATACTCAAATAAACTCTTAAAAATTGAAATGTGCCTGTTTGTCTTTTAACACCTCCAAAACGCTAAGTAAATTTACAGACAATAAATTTCTGTTGTTTAAGCCACTTGGTTTATGGTATTTTGTTATAGCAATTTTAGCCAACTAATACACTCACAAACACTTGTTTTCCATTTTAAAAAGTATTATTCTAACCATCCATTGGGGTGTGAAGTGGTACCTCATTATGGTTTTGACTTGCATTTCCTTCATGCAAATGGTTTTGAGCATACTTTCACATGCTTGTTAGCTATTTGTATATCTTCTTTGGATAAGTGTCTGTTCAAATCCTCTGTTCATTTTTAATTGGATTATTTGTCTTTTTATTATTGAGTTTTAGGAGTTCTTAATATATTCTATTGTAGATAGAAGTCCATAATCAGATACATGTTTTGCAAATATTTTCTTTTGTGCTTAGGTTGTCTTTTTCACTTTCTTGATGGTATCCTTTGAAGCATAGAAGTTTTTAATTTTGATGAAGTCCAATTTATCTGCTTTTTCTTTGGTTGCTTGTGCTTTTGGTGTTTTATCTAGTGACATTTGATCTACCTCAAATGTCTCGTCCTCGGGGAAGATAGCATTCCCTGATATATGCTCTCACAAAACCGCCTCTGTAATTACAAATTTATTGGTGAGATTTATTTGATTGTCTTGCACTCTAGATGTAAATTCCAGGAGAATAGGGTCCGAGTCAGCTTTTTCTCTTTTCATTGTGTCCCTAGCCCCCTGCATAGTGCCTGCTATGTAGAAGGTGCTCTGAATTGTTGAATGATAATGACTCTCAAATCTGTTTCCTACATAGATGCCTCTCCCAAGCTTCAGTCCAGCATATCTGACAGAAAAGAATGTGTATGTTGCTGTTGTTGAGAGGAGTGTTCTATAAATGCCAATTAGGTCAAGTTGGTTAATAATGTTACAGATCTTCACATCAAATAGGCAAAAAAAAAAATCTCAGCAGCACTGTAGATCTTTCTTCTAATCAGAGATACCCATTCATTCAAAATTTATTTATGAAATGCCTGTTGTCTCCCAGGCTCTGTTCTAGGCACTGAGGACATAGCAGAGAACAGAACAGATTCCAGGAGAAGGAGAAAGTCCAGAAACATAAAAAAGAAATAAATATTCAGAAGTGTCTGTAGTTTTGACCCTCTGATCAACATCACCAGAAAAGGAATAAGAGAAGTACTGTTATATTTGCCACCAGGTACTATAAAACTGTGCCCTTGCCTAATTTTATTTCAGCAAGCCTTTACTGCAGACCATTTATGTGCCAGGCACCACACGTTGAGATGCTGGTTCAAAGATGAAGAAAGTGAGTTTTCTATCCTTGGGGAACGCAGTGTGGAAGACAGATAGGTAAGTGGATAATTATATTACAGGTGATCCGTGCTATGATGGAAGTGTGAACAAAATTCTATAGAGCAGAGAAGAGTGACTATTTCTGCCTGGGGGTGTCAGATAATGTTTGATGGAGGAGGGGACATTTCAAGTGAGCCTGAAGAAGGACTAGGAGATGGCTAGGTGGAGAGGGGGAGAAAAGACATCTAGCTGTTTGTAGATAGAATAAGTTACAGATACTGTCTAAGTTCTGAAATGTGGACTGCTCATGGTAGCCTAGCACCCTGAGGCAATGGTGGGGTTGGAGAGTCATAGAGATTAATGATTTTTGGAAAAGGAGGCTTGAGGCTTGAGTTGCTACCAGTTAAAATGACTCGGTTAATATGCAACTCCTTACTGTTTCCCTATGCAGAAACCATTCATACATCCACCATAGTTTTTCCACTCAATTTTTAAGTTAAGGTGTCAACAAGATTTAAAGTACTGCTGTACACATTTGGGGGTGGTGGTGGTATAAATTGGTACAACCTGTAAGGAAGGCAGATTAGCAATACCTATCAAAATTATAAATGCTGCATATATTTGTGACCCAGCAATTTATCTAGTAATTTATCATAAGATGCATTCACATGTGAAATAACTTAGATACAAATATCCATCACATTATTGTTTGTAACGGCAAAAGAAACAAATTAAATAAATGTTCAAGAGGGGATTGGTTAAATAAATTATGATCTCTCTTTAAAATGAGACACTACTCAGTTTAAAAAGAAAACAGAATAAGGTAGCTCTTTATGTCCTGTCTGAAATGGTACGATATATTGTCAAATGAAAAAAGCAAGGGGCAGAACCATTCATATACAATGGAGATGGAAAGAATTCAAGTCCTCTACGGAGTGTTTCAATGGCTGAATTTTAAAGAATCCTGGGCTGTCTTGCCTGCAGACTCCTTGTAATATGTGACTAGATACTCTTTATTGTTTAAGCTAGCTGAGAACAAGTCTTTTGTGACTAGTAGCCAAAAGCATCCAGATATATAACTCCGAAGTGTGCAGAGGTCTTTGTGTTTGAACCTGGAATATGCAGAAGGGGGAGTTAAATCTTTGACTTGCAGAAAGTCTCAGTTTACCTCATTTTAACTCTATTGGGCACTCCCAAGTGCTTCCCCTTTCTGGATATTCTGAGCTCTGGACCTGAGAGCAGCCAGCTAGCCACACAATGCAGCTGTGGGAGTTTCTGTGCAGAGATGCAACCTGGCAGGATTCAACCTGCCTGGCTTCTTTCTTAATACAACCTCATCAAAGCAAAATGCTGAAGGACTAGCAGGATCTATTTGCAGTCGGGCAAGAGGGCAATGCACTGGATGCTAGCATAAAGCATTATAGTGTGGAATTCAAACAACCCACTCTCTGCTCACAGGAAGACTCAGGTCATCCAGATGTGCTATCGTGACTGCAAAGCTGAGAACTCTCTAGATCAAGCCATGTGGTCTGAGAACTTGTCCACACAACTAAAGCTGTCCTCTCAGTATCATCCAGACAATTTTAATTAAGGACTTACATGACTCACTTGTCCATTCATTAAAGAAAACAAATATTTGT
The DNA here is from genome assembly GCF_001890085.2 of Hipposideros armiger. Lineage (NCBI taxonomy): Eukaryota > Metazoa > Chordata > Mammalia > Chiroptera > Hipposideridae > Hipposideros > Hipposideros armiger. The sequence continues at coordinate 3,070,466 of NW_017731388.1, forward strand.
CACCTGTACTCTGCGAGGTGCTGGGAATACAACAGTGAGCAAACCTGAAATGGCCTTGCCTTTGTTGACTTACAGTTTAGAGGAGGAGATGACAATTAGTTGAATAATTATCAAATAGGCATACAATTATAACTGAATTAAGTATTATAGAGGAAGGGTTTATGGTGGAAAAGAGTAGTTAAGAAAAATACCTATTTTAGAATGGAATCAAGAAGGTCTGCCTGAGGAAATGACATTTGAGCTGACATCTGAAGAATGAGTGGGAGTTAACTAGATGATTGTGGGAGAAGAGCATTCCAGGCAAAAGGAATAGTTATTGCAAAGACCTTGGGGTGGGGGTGGGGAGAGCATGGAACACTCAAAGAACTGAAAGATGGAGAATGTGATTGAGGGCAGACAGTGAGGGGATTGTGCTGAGAGGTGAGGCTGGAGCCTGGCAAGGCAAAGCCAAGAGACATGAAAAGTATTTTTGTAAGAGCAACAGAAAATACTGTGGCACAAAGTGTTAGTTGTCCCTCGGTATCCATTTCTTTCCCCTCTGTTCCTTAGTATTCAAACCCCAGAGTTTCGGCTCAGCACATGGCTCCCCATTTCCCAGACTCCTTTGCATATAGGTGTGCCCATGTGACCAAGTTCTGACCAGTGGGTTGTGAGCAGAAGGGCAGGCTTCCATTTTCTCCTATTTTCTTCTCACTGGCCAGAATGCAGACATGATAGTGGGGGCTGGAGGAGCCAGATCATGAGATGGAAGTCATATGTTGAGGATGTCAAAGCAACAAGATAGAGAGAAACTGGATCCCCGTCACCGGGGAGCAGTCATAGCAGCCCTGACCTGTTAGACTATATGTGACAAACTGATAAATTTCTCACTTGTTTAAACTACTGTTTTTTGTCTTTATCATAGAAGTTACACCTATATTCTTAATGATTATTATGGACTGAATGTTTCTGTCACTCCAAAATTCATATGTTGAAATCCTAAAACCTGGTATTGGGAAGTAGGGCCTTTGGGAATTGATTGCATCACGAGGGTGGAGCCCTCATGAATGGGATTGTGTCCCTATAAAAGAGACCTCAGAGAGCTCTCTTACCCCTCTACCATGTGAGGACACAGTGAGAAGATGATCATCTATAAACTAGGAAGTGGGCTCTCACCAGAAACCGAATCTGCCAGCACCTTGATCTTGGACTTCCCACCCTTCATAACTGTGAGATAAATGTTGTTTAAGCTGCCAATCCATGGTATTTTTGTTATAGCAGGCTGTAAAGACTGAGACAGTGACACACCACTGAAGTGTTCTAGGTGATGGAATCAAATTTCCATCTTGAAATGATCACTCTGGCTGCTGTGTGTGGAAGGTAAAAGTAGTGAGAACAGTCAGAAATCATTATACCCCCCTGTTGAGGAGGATGGTGTTTTGGACCTGAAAAGTAGCTGTGAAGCGGGGGCCAGACCCCATTAGAACGCCTTTTGTCTGGTGTAGTGGAAAGAGCATGGATTCTGGCATTAGGGAGAGCTAAGCTTTACTCCAGGATGCACTACTCTGTAGCTGTGACCTTGGGCAAGTTATAATACTTAGCATCACTGAGTCTCATCTATTTATTCAAGTTAAGGTTCTTTTCAGGAAGATATGGCAAATTTTAAGATGGCCTTCAGACTTGAACTGCAATGTAATATGTGTATTATTTATATATACACACATACATCCTATTGGTTTTGTTTCTCTGGAGAACCCTAACTAATACAGGGATAAGCTTTCTATTGATTTATAATATACATACAAATATGAAGGGCATGGCTCAATGAATTTGTACAAAGTGAACACACTCCACCACCATCCACAAGAAGATGTAGAATATTGGAATTCTGTTAAAATAGCTATGGCAGAGGCACAGTGTTTTACCGTAAATCCCTACATAAAGGCAGACAGAACAATTAACAAAACTAAAAACCCATGGAAAACTGGACAGCTACACATACAAGAATGAAAACTAGACTACTATCTCACACCACACACAAAAATTAAGTCAAAATGGATCAAAAACTTGAATGTCATAAAACTCCTAGAAGAAAATATAGGCAGTAAGCTCTTGATATTGGTCTTGGCAATGATTTTTTTTTATTTGACATCAAAAGCAAAGGTGATAAAAACAAAAATAAAAAAGTGGGATTACATCAAGCTAAAAAGTTGCCCAGCAAAAGAAGTCATCAACAAAATAAAAAGACAACCTATCGAATGGGAGAAAATATTTGCAAATCATATCTGATAAGGGGTTAATATCCAAAATAGATAAAGAAATTATATAGCTCAATAGCAAAAAAACCAGTCTGGTTAAAAAATGGGCAAAGAATCTGAATAGACATTTTTCCAAAGAAGACATACCGATGGCCAACAGGCACATTAAAAGATACTCAACATCACTAATCATCAGGGAGATGCAAATCAAAACCACAATAAGATATCACCTCACACCTGTTAGAATGGCTATCATCAACAAAAAAAGAAATAAGTGTTGGCAAGGATGTGAAGATAACCCTTGTGTACTGCTGGTTAGGAATGTCAATTAGTGCAGCAACTATACAAAACAGTATGGAGGTTCCTCAAAAAACTAATAGTAGAACAACCATATGATCCAGCAATTTTACTCTGGGTATTTACTTGAAGAAAATGAGAACACTGATTCAAAAAGTTACATGCACCCCATGTTTATTGCAGCATTATTTACAATAGCCATTGATGGATGAATGGATAAAGAAAATGTCACACACACACACACACACAGGAATACTATTCAGCCATAAAAAATGAAATTTTGCCATTTGAGACAACATGGATGGACATTGAGGGCATTATGCTAAGTGAAATAAATCAGAGAAAGACAAATACCATATGATCTCACTTATATGTAGAATGTAAAAAAAAGAAGGAAAGAAAGAAACAAACCAAAAAAGAAAAAAAAATCTCATAGATACAGAGAAAAGATTGGTAGTTGCCAGAGTGGAGGGGATGAGGGTGAAATGGATGAAGGGGTCAAAAGGTACAAACTTCCAGTTATAAAATAAGTATGTCATGGGGATGTGATGTATAGCATAGTGACTATAGTTAATACTGCATTGCATATTTGAAAGTTGCTAAGAGAGTAAATCTTAAAAGTCCTCATCACAAGGAAAAAAACACTTTTTTGTAACTATATATGATGACAGATGGTAACTAAACTTATTGTGATCATTTTTCAATGTATACAAATATCAAGTCATTATGTTGTATATATAATGTTAATAAATATAAATTAATATGTTAGTTATGTTAATTATTCCTCAATTAAAAATAAAAACAAAAACTAAAAACACATTTACAACAAAATTAGGTGGCATGGTATTTCCATGAATCCCATAATAATAGTGGGCAAGAACAAGGCAATGCTACCTGCATGGAACTGGTGTCTGTGCAGAAAAAAGCAGAGATAAGTAGTGGGCTTCTGATGGAACTGAGAACAGGAGGATGCCATAATAACCAGTAGGTGTTCCTGGATCAATTTGAGAAAGCAGCAGAAATTGGAAGTGTTTTGCCTAATTCAGTAGTGAGTGAGTGCAAGCAGCCTGTGGCAAGGTCTGAAATAAATGGAGTGATTTAGCCCTTGTGAACTCTCAGGACTGACCGTCAGGGCTCCCTGCTGGGACAGGATTCCCACATGGAAAAGAAACTGCTAAGAGAAGAAGCAAAATTAAGCAGGATGGGGACAACAAAGATAAAGACAAGAGAAGGCCCAGATAAAAATAGGAAGGTGAACAGAGCCAAGAAATCTTACAAAGCATGTTGCCATCTTTTTTATTACTACATGAAAATAACAGTAAAAGGAACTCTGTGAAGTTAGAAGAGCTACCCTGACCCACACTTCCCTCTAAAAGTTCAGGAAAATTAATTTCATGTATAAATAAGCAAAAGAAAAGTATTGAGGCCAAATCAATTACAGAGTTATAAGAAAGTAAGAAGCAGAACCACAATAACACCTGCAGGCAAAGAAAGCATGTCAGAAAGACATGCCCACAAAGCAGATAAGAACCGTAACCTTAACTATTTAGAAAGAAGATGAAAGACGTTAAAAATAATACAAGACATAAAAGAACAACATAAATCAAAGTTAGAGAAACTGAAATGAGGTGACAGAACTCAGAAAAGAATTAGAAATGAAAGAAAAAGTAATTTCAGAAAGAAAGGCCAAATTGGAAAAACACTAGAGTGAATTAATGCCGTAGATAATGCCTTAAGAGAAATAAAAGGTGAAAAGGAAAAATACATTGAAAGTTAAAACAAAATTTAAAAAGAGGTGAAAAGGATTCAAAGAAAATTATAAATATTAAAAATAGGAAAGACTCAACACACAGTAAATAGAAATCTCTGAGGAAAAAAATCATGGCAAGTAAACAGAATGAATACAACGGGGAGGCCCACACAGTGCAGAATGAGGTTTCCTGCCAACACCCACGTGCGTGAGCTTGGGTGCGGGTCTTCCAGCCCCAGTCAGGTCTCCAAATGACTGCAGTCCTGTCTTCATTGTAACTTCATGAGAAGCCCTGAACCAGAACCATCCAGCCAAGCTACTCCCAATTTTCTGATCCCAGAGGCTGTGAGATAATACGTGTTTATCATTTTAAGTCACTAAATTTTAGAGCAATTTTTTAATGCAGCAATAGGTAGCTAATATAATGGGCATTAGGGTAGCTTCCAGTATGGGGCTATTTCAAATATCCCTGCTAAGCACATCCTAACATGTTTTATGGTTAATGTATGTTCATTTTTGTTGGGTATAGACCTGAAAAGAAAGGAAGGGTATAAACACATGGAGAGAAAGCAGGGGAGGGAGGAAGGATTCTAAGATGGCCTCCTTGGTCCTGTGTCCCCGAGTTACTCCTGTGATTATATAATGCGGCAAAGGACATTTTTGCAGATGTAATTGAAGCTACTGATCAGTTGACTTGAAAATAGGGAGATTATCTGGGTGATTCTAACTAACCTAATCATATGAACCCTTTAAAAGCAGGAAGTTTTTTCCAGCTGGTCACAGAGTGGAAACAAGAGACATTCCTAGTGTGAGAAGGATTTCATGCACAATTACTGACTGGTGGCCTGCAAAAGCTGAGAGCAACCCCCAGCTGACAGTGTTCCAGGAAAGGAGAACCTCCGTCTTACAACCACAAGGAATCCCTGACAACCTAAATGAGCCTGGATACAGACTCTTACCCAGAGCCTCCGGATAAGACCCCTGCCCTTGATTTTGGCCTGGTGAAAATCTAAGCAGAGAACCAAGCCAAGCCTGCCTGGACTTCTGACCTACAGAAGCGAGCTAATAAATGGATGTTGTTTAAGCCTCTAAATATGTAAGTTTGTGGTAGTTGTTATGTAGCAATAAAACACACACATATTCGCTTAATCAAGATCTACATATGTAGTAAGAGAATAAAGAAATATATGGAAAGGATAAATACCAAATTTAGAATATTAGTTATTCTGTTGGGGGTGTGGTGATAGGAAGAGAAGACTATTGGGGAGGAGAAAATAAGAGAATTAAAGTGTATAAAGCAATATTTTATTATTTAAACTAGGTGGTGGATATGTTGTTTTATTTTTTTATACCTTTTTGTATGTTTCACATATTGCATAACAGTTTTAAAGATTCATGACCCCCAGTCACAGTTTAGAAACAGCAGAGATGCCAGACTTTCAGGGACCCTTTGGGCCTGGACAATGAGTTCCTCCGAAGGACTGTGCTAGAGACCTTTTTCCATTTTCTGGAAATATGGAAGATGGAATCCCCATAAAAACTAATATTTCATTCCCTTCTACCCCGATAGGATCAGGCTAGAAGTCAGATTTAATTTAACAAAAAACCACAAACAAAAAACAGGGAGGAAAGAAGAGAGGGAGGGTGGAAGAAAAGAAAAAAGAAAAGAAAATTTCTTGTACACTCAAACTTGTGGAGTGAATAAATGAACGAATGAATGGAAAGATGAATTATGAATGGATACCCAAGTACCCATAGACTCACCATCAAGAGTGTGTATTTGGGGGTCGGCTGAGTGGCTCAGTTGGTTAAGAGTGTGAGCTCTGAGCAACACGGTCACCGGTTCGATTCCCACATGAGCCAGTGAGGTGCTCCTGAACTGAGCTGCCACTGAACTGTCAACAGGTGGCAGAATGGCTCAGCTGGTGAGAGCATGTGCTGCTAACAACAAGGTTTCTGGTTTGACTCCCACATGGGATGGTGGGTTATGCTCACCGCAACTAAGATTGAATATGGCACCTTGAGCTGAGCTGCCCTGAGCTGCCAACAGGTGACCAGATGGCGACTGGAATTGGAGCTGAGCTAGCTGTGCCCTTCACAACTAAGATTGAAGGACAACAACTTGGCTGTTCCCCTTCCCCAATTCCCCTACACTGTACCCCTTCCCCAATTCCCCAAAAATTAAAAAAACTTTTTTTAAAAGGGATAGGAAAATATTGTTCCATTGCAGAATAATCCACAAACTATCCGAAAGTAAACAGTCTTGGAATTATTTTTTGTCTGTTTCTTTTTTTTTTTTTTTTAGGGCACCCTTTTCTTGCTGGAGTTCGGCAGTATCAACTAGCTGGGATCATCTAGCTTCATTTTTGAAAGAGCTCCCCAAAGGCAGGCCAGACAAGGCATTCTGGAGTTCTGGACAAGAACCCTGGGGAAGATTAAAGCTCAAACCCACCTCCACCCCTNTTTTTTTAAAAGGGATAGGAAAATATTGTTCCATTGCAGAATAATCCACAAACTATCCGAAAGTAAACAGTCTTGGAATTATTTTTTGTCTGTTTTTTTTTTTTTTTTTTTTTTGGAAGACAGATGTGAACCATGTTGTAACTGAAAATTTTGTTTTGATTGGAGCCTCAGCCACAACTCTGAAAGAGCTCCCCAAAGGCAGGCCAGACAAGGCATTCTGGAGTTCTGGACAAGAACCCTGGGGAAGATTAAAGCTCAAACCCACCTCCACCCCTGCCCCCCAGAGACACTGTGCTAATGTCCCTGATGATAACACTTGGTTCTGTGTGACCACAGTTGCCTCTTACACTGGTTGGGGGCAAACTTGATTCAGAAGCATAATGGAGGGAGATGCATCACATTTCTTATTTGAGCAGGAAGCTGATACCTAAGGAATGCAACCTGGCAGCAGCCCAGAAAGAAGATTTGGCAATTGTGCAGGCTGTAGGGAAATGACTTTCTTATCTCAAGGCTTTTACTTTAAGGAAGGGTCACTGGGACCTGATAAGGAACTCCAATCACCAGCTATGGTTTGGACAGGGAGGTTTGAGGAATTCAACAGGAAATAGGCCTTGGGGTCAGAACCCAGGTTGTGGTCAATAGTCTTCCACAATCAGCCCTTCCACTGGCAACCTGATGTGAGAGACCACCGTCCTCAGTCACTTAGACCAAACATGTTGGTAACTAAAGTTACCGACAAATTCCCAGAAGGATAATTTCCAGGCAGGAAATTTAATTAGATTTTTTTTTCTTGCAAATATTAGATTTGTAACTCAAATTACCTTAAGATTGGAAAAAAGTGGGGAGGAGGGGTGTTTATTGGCTCGTGGACCTGCATCAGGCCCAGCTGGACCCAGGAGCTAAAATTACATCACGAATTTCTCCTTCCATCTGTTGACTGTTTTCGTGTGTATTAAGTTCAGATGACCTCTGACCATGTGGGGCCAAGAGAGTCACCAGCATCTGCAGGCTTTCATCCTACCAACTTAGCAACCTCGGAGAAAGGAAAACACCTCTTTCCCAGTCATTCTAGTAAAACTCCAAGAATCGAGTCTCATTGGACTGGTTTGGGTCACCAGCCCACCTCTGATCCCTTGTAACCGGGATGGTAACTGGTCAGGTCTGTGTCTTGAATCTATCTTGGGGTCTAGGAAAGGGTTAGCCCCATGTAGACCACATGGATTTGGAGTATGGGAGAAGTGGTTTTTCAAAGTCAAATTAGGATATTCTTATCACTGGGAGGCTGGATGCCTGACTGGAAGCAGCAACAGTGGTGCTCCACAGAAAGAACAGGTGGGATCTAGCCATCTCCCAGTTTTCTTCTCCCTCTTAATATTTTCTGATAGTGATGCCACCTTGAGCTCACCTGAAGAAATTATGATTCCATAGGTCTAAGATAAGAGCTCAGTAATGGTATTTTTATAAAGTTACTCCAGGTTTTCTGCTGGGCAGAGTAGTTTAGGAGCTACTGATTAATATAGTGGACAACCTTCTTATTCTTCTCTGCTCCCTCCTCACATCAAAAGGGAGTATATGTAGGGCTCTAGCAATACAATTAGCATTGCTTTTTTACTCAAAGAAAGTAAAAATAAAAGGGTCGGCCGAGTGGCTCAGTTGGTTATAGAGCTCACTCAAGAGTGCAAACTCTGAGCAACAGGGTTGCCAGTTCAATTCCCGGCCCAAGCTGAATTGCTGCTGAGCTGCCAACAGGTGGCAGGATGGCTCAGCTAAAAAAAAAAAAAAGAGTACAAATAAAGGATTGTCTTTATATTTTGAGATCAGGGCAAGGAAAGTGTAAATTAATAAGCCTATTTCAAAGCCCATTCCCCCACCTGTCCCTAAACCTGTACAAATAGCAGATAAACAGAAGTGGCTTCTAGCCAACTAAGATGGTGGGCCAGTAAGCAGGCCCACCAAGATGCTTTACACAAGCAGCTATTCACTAACCCTCATGTTCAGGGGGCAGGAGTCAGCTACCGAGAGCAGGGAGTTGGCTGAGGTCTGGCTCTGCCCTAGGAAAGGCGCTTATCATCATCACAGCTTGGGGCCAGACAGGGAAGGCCATGGACTGGAGAGGACACAATACCAGGCGGGGGAGCTTGACCTCAGTAAAAAACTGATTTTAACTCCCTGACAGTGATCGCTTACCTGTGAGAACTCAGGACAAGCTGGAGAGGGTTTAGCTGCCACCATGGAAGGTGGAGGGGGATGGACAGGGTTAGCCAAATGGTCCAATCCCATGCTCTGTAACTGATCACAGGTCACAGTTCAACTTACTACTATTTATTATTATTTTTCATACCTGTCTTCTCTGTTATACATTCTTTGGAGGCTGGAGCCCTACCTCACGCCTTTTCGTATTCCCAGCACCTAGCACAGTACCTTGTAGGCTACAGTTTCTTGAATAGTATTTGCTGAAATGGATTTAAAATTTTTGCCGAACATTTTCTCAAAGCCGTTGAAAAGCAGAACTAGTCCTACATGGACTCTCTGGAGCTGTGGAGAGAGAGCAGGTGTGGGAGAGCACGCCCCCTGAAAAGCACAGTCACAATGGGGGGCCAGGATGGTGACTGGCACAGAGCAGGCACACAGAGGTCCCCAAAGTTAATGAGGCCTGCTGGGAGCCAGAGAAGGAGACCAGTGCCTGACACTGTCAGGTCTACGTGGTCTCAGGAACAGTCTCAGCAGCAATATAGCCAAGAGGAAAGGACAGCTATAAATGTCGGTCTCAAAAACCAAACGAAAAGAAATAATACTACTACCCTGGCCCATTAATGATGAATGTTGTAGTAAGAAAAAAACCAAAAACATGCTAATGGTACAGGTCAAGCAAACCTTTTCTGCTCTGTAAAATAATGACAATATAATCTGTAATAACACATTTTTTGAACAGCAAGCACCGTGCACAGGTAATATACAAGCATTGTGAAGTATTGTGAGGTTAAATAAAATCTTACAACAGCCCTATGATGGTCCACTTTTGTAGGCCTCAGAAGAACTAAGAAACTTGCCTCAAGCCTCCCAGCTAATAAGTGGAGAGGCGGGATTTGAACCCAGACCTGCGTGACTCCAGAACCCACATTGGAATCTCCACACTATCTGTCTCTTTTAAGGAGACAAACATTTTCTGTGCTGTTTGTGAATGAGTCAGATCTCTTTCTGGCCCCTCATTCTGTCAACAAGGAATCTGGGCTAGTGGGTTCCTTGTTCAAGGAGGACTGAACCCCAGAACTCAGCCTCCCACAGGAGGCAGCTCCTGGAACTCCAGGGGCCCTGAGTGATTCCTGTAAGTCAAAATAAGAAAGGCTGTCATGGTCGTGGCTAGAGTCTAGGGACCAGGTACCATGCAAGGGTTGTTTGGGGCCCAATTCAAGTGAGCCTTGGGGCACAGAAGCAAAGGCTGTGGGTGGATCCAGGGAATATCTGAGCTAGAGCTCTTGAAGGTCCTTCTTTCCCCAAGAGTCCCAGAGCAGGGTTTTCAGACCTCACTGGGGCTAGGCCGGGGCAGAGAGTACCCCTATGCCTGGGTGCCGGGATGGCGAGGCAGGACTCATGGAAGGTCTATGTCCACAGAGTGGAACTGAGACAGAGGAGGACAGGGACAGGGAGCTAAACGAAGACCCAGTCACAGCAGCAGTTTCCCTGCAGCCACCTGCCTGGTTGAGATGGAAACGCTGATTCCAGCTCCAGCCCCCAGACAGGCTAAGAATATCCCAGAAAAGCAACAGCCACCACCCCCGCCCTTCTTGATCTGCTCCTACATCTGGAGTGCTATGCTGGGCGCCAGCAGGGGCAGGGAAGAGACCAGAGTGCTGCTGATGGTGGGGCGATGCTTAATTGGGGTGAGGGGATGAAAGGGAGGAGGCAAAAAAAGGCGCTTGGTGGAAGCAAGAGACGGTGAGCTGAGAAGTAAAGCTACAGGAGAGTGCTGGAAGGATTGGGCCGGGAGAACCGTTCTCAGGGGGGCAACAAAGGGAAATGAAGTCAGAACCCAGGGGACGGGGGAGAGAAGAGCCAGGGGTGAGGATGAAGGAGGGTTGGCATCGGTGACCTAGGAGACTAAGGCTTTATTAGGAACAAGGAAAAGGAGCCCCCAGCTCACCCTTGTCCTCCCCTGACCCTTAATCCTGGGCCCTCCAGTATCTCAGCATTGGTCAATTCTCTCCCTGCACCTCTTCCTCACTGTGCTTGTCAACAATATTCTCTGTTACAAAAATCCTATATTTGGGCTCCCCAATTAATTCCTTTTAGCAAGGGGCCTGCTGGAATGGGAAAGACATTGAAAATGCAGAAACTCCCTCCTGGCAGCTAGCAGCACCTCCTTGGTCAGGTTCATCTCTTCTCTCTGCTCACCCCCTTTCCCCACTCCCCATTATTGCCTGGGAAGGGGTTCTGCTCCCTCCATTGCCAGCTCTGCTGGGGTAAGGTCCTCAGGGGAAGGAGGGGGAGGGCTGGTGGGTATGCTCTCCCTTTGTGCACCTCAGGAGCTGAGACCCTGGGATGGGAGTACTGGATCTGCGGGGGGCAGGCAGCAGAGTCCAGTCATTCAGTTGCCCTGGCTGAGTCTCCACCACGACTGTTCTAAGAACCTGAATGGTCAGCCTCTTTGTAGGGGGCCCTCTGGGGACAATGGGATGCAATGGCCTTGGGTTCCCGGACGTCTGGCCTTGATGTTTACTGGGTAGACCCTGGACCTCAGCCATCTTGGCATCCTGTCATTTGTCTCGCCGCTTTTCGGGGGTCCCCTCTAAAGCTTGGAGGGACATAGGGAGGTTTACATAGCTGAGAGCCTGGGAACCCCTCCCCTTTGTCGCCTGGGCTGAACTGCAGAAGTGCAGGCCTCACACGGATGCTGTGCACACACAGAGACTGAGCCCATCAAGCAGAAACAGATCAGGGAGAAAACCAGACAGGGCTGGAGCTAGAGAGTGAAATGGATTCACCACACAGGTTTTATTTAGAATCAGAATTATAGAACTGGAAGAGGCTTTAGGAATCCTTTTTAAGTTCAGTCCCTAAGATGTTATCTTATTTCTTTAGTATTCATTTTTTGTCTGATAATAAAAGTATATAGAATTCCTGCATTTTAATATGAAGAGAGGGAAGTCCAGAGAGCTGAAATGACTTTCCCAAGTCATACAGTTTATAAGCTGTGGACTAGAATTCCTGCTTCCTGCTGCCTAGACTATGGCCTCTAAAAGAGGAAAATGGAAACAACCAAAGGACAGAAGAGTCTGAGCAGCACGGCCTGGAGATGTTCCCTTAAAGGTGGGGCTCATCTTCCCAGGGGGTCAGTGAAGGGTTCATCTCTAAGGTGAAATTGTGATCCCCATCAATAAGGCCATGTTCCTACACAGGCTGAAACCTTGATCTAGGCCTTCTAGTTCTTGGTCTAGGCCTGTACCTCTGGCCTTAAAGAGCCTTCAGGAATAACCACGTATCTGGACTGGACACTATTTCCAGTAACCTCCGGAGTGATGGAGACAAACAAGGAGCCTGGCCTCGAGGGGGTTCTCATCTAAAGGTTTCTAATACAGAGGAACATGTACGTCCATGGGAAATGGACAGACAAGAAGTGACATACAGATACTAATACACATAAATGAATCAATCACAGAATGTAGACCATATACATAACCCATCCAGAAAAGTACACTTGCAGTATGGTGGGGACATCACTGTCCTTCCATAAAGCCACCTTCTCATCAAGTCTTTCTGGTTTCCCTACACTTATCCCCCTTTGGCCTCTACACTAAAGAGACATAACCTCCCACTCTCCTTAATGCCTCCAGCTTTTTTTTTTTAATTGGGGAATTGGGGGATGGGAACAGTGCTGGGGAATTGGGGGAAGGGGAACAGGCAAGTTGCTGTCGTTTTGTTCTTCAGTCTAGTTGTGGAGGACGTTGCTTCACTGGCCCAAGTTGGCACCATCATTGCGCTCTTCCTGGGTGAGGCAGATCAGTCGCCAGCTTCTGGACGGCCGCTCACTGTGGCTGCTGGCCGCTCACGCTGGCTGCTGGCCACACACGGTAGCCCATGGCAACCCACTGCCACAGGGGCTGCAGCCCACACCTTCACTGGCGACTCACGGGCAGCCCAGCTCCAGGTTGAGCTGTTGTTCAGCATCTTAGCTGTAGAGGGCAGTGTCACTGGCCCTCATATGTGGGATCCGAACCGGGGCCCTCTGGAGTCCCAAGCCACCTCTTAACCATCACACCACTCGGCCGGCCCTGCCTCCAGCTTTTTAAAAACAGAAATGCTGTCACTTTATGGATTTATTTTTATCATTTTGTCTGCTTTTTCTTTAAAATTCCATCCATATCCATCTTGCACATCTTGGACCGAGGACTCAGAGCCCAGCCCTAAACCAAGTTGTTTTGTAGCAGCTGCTACTGGGGGAAAGAGGTTAGAAAGACTGATGTCACGAAGAGCATCAGGTCCCTTCCAATCAGTCCAAAAAGGCTTTTGGAGGAAGTGGAATTTCAGTAGCTTGACAGAAGAAGGCAAGATAGTGGTTTGAGTGGAGTTGGGGTCTGACCCAGTGATAGGAGCTCAGAGATTCAAGAGGGATAACCACACTAGGAGGGTAGAGAGTGGGTAAGCCAGAGAGAGGGTCTGAGGCAGGGCAAGGTGAAGAATGAGAAGGGGGTGTGAGATCTTTTAAAGGTACCTGTTCTGAGGACACTGAAGCATGGCAGGAAATTCTTGATTCTGACCAAAAGGACAACAGGAGGTCACAGCTAGGCCTAGAGTTGGGTTACCATGTTGGTGACATCTGTGGGTTCTGCATAGATCTTGTTCTAAATGACATCAGCAATAGGCCTTACGTCAATGAGAGACTCCCAGGGGCAGAGCTGGGAGGACCCACGTGCCATTTAGAGCCACGTGCCCAGTGTTTCTGACAGTGCAACTCAGTCTTTCTGGGGCCTGTCCTTAACTACCGGTGAACCAACTGTTCCTTGGGTGTCAGATAAAGGCTGACTCAGAAGGCCTTGTAGGAAAAAGTGGGACCAATTACAGGAGCTGTAAAAAGGGAGAATGGGGTGGGTGAGCAGTTCAGCCTAGGCTGTGAGAAAATAAAGATCAGACCTAAGGGAGCAGGAGAGACCCTGCTGAGACAGTGCACATGGGTGCTGAGTCAGGGAGGGGTACAAGTCTGCATGTGTACAGTGGAAAAGAGATAGGGAATCGAGACAGGCAGACCACAGGCCTCCAGGAGCATGTGAGTAGCAGGGGCTGTGGGAGAGTTGAGAAAAGCTTGGTGCCTCTAGTGGCAGGAGCTGCAGCCCAAGGGGCTTCTGGAACAGCCTATCTGGAATGAGCCTCACACATGTGTGCATACACCCCAACCCTGACAGCAGTGGATCCTTGGAGTCCTGTTGGTGGTCTGTGAGGAGCATGGAGGTGACATGGAGGGCCAGTTCTAAGGGTTTTGCTGAATCCATAGGCAGGGGCTTCTCACGATCATACCCACTTCCAAGTCCCACTTAAGGAGCCAGAGAGAAGGCCTGGAGAAGGGTGGACACCATCCGATATGGCAACTAGAACAGCCCAGAACCAGCTGGGCTCAGGACCTATAGGTAAGGCCCAGACAGTCTCAAAGACAGGACAAAGGTTTTGTGGGCACTGAGAGAACAGACAGACCCAAAGAGAAATGTACAAAACCCAGCCTATAGCTTGCAGCTGGGAGCGGGGACAGCTGTGACCTGAATGGCAGGAAGCATTTAACGATGAAAACCCACCTCAGCCTGGACCCAGGGGCTGGCCTGGAAGTTGGGCCAACTCACTTGGGCCTCCGTCCACACCACAGGAGGCCCTGTCTCCTGCCTGAGCCTGGGGAGATCAATCCATACGATTTCCAGCATTTCTCCAGGAGCCAACCATCCATCAGTCACCCAAATGTGGAGTCAGAGAGTGTTGGTAAGGATGAAGAGCACAAGACGGGCCAGCCAGGGGCCAGAACCCAAGACCCTCTCCACACTGACGCATACAGAGAATTAGGCCGACACACCTTGAGGGTCTTGCCATCCCAGAGCTAGGACCCCCAAGGAGGCAGATTGTGAACTGCAGGAAGGCCAGGGCCCTGCCACTGGGAGAGCAAAACCACGCCTGCGGCGGCCCTCAGTGGTGGCCTCGTGGGGAGGAAGGGAGGGAAGGAGAGCTAAGAGGGAATAGATCAGAGGCCACTTTGGAGGAGCCAGGGCAGTGTGACCCAGCTGGGGCGGAAGCGCCCTGATGAGGGCACTCGCTGCCCACGCAGACCCCCAACACATAATCAAAAAGGGGGAGAGGGGAGAGGCTGTTTCCATGGCTTCTCTGCTACCGCGATCCAGTGCGTCAAAACAAGGTGACCCGGCGCCCTGGGACCCGCATGGGGAGGTGGGAGCAGTCACACACACACATCCCCCCCCACCCCCCATCCCCAGCTCTGACCCTAGGGGAACCTTCGAACGACCGACACCTCTGGAGACAGAGGGTAGGGGAATGGGCGGGACTTGGAAATAGCATGAGATATATTATTGGTCAGAGGAGCTGCCGGTTAGTCAGGCAGCTAGGGCGAGGATTGGCTGCGTGAGGCGGGGCGCGGCGCGGCGAAAGAGGGCCCAAGGGGTGGGGCTGACGCTGCAGCTGGCGCAGCTCAGACACCAAGCAGCCGCCGCGGAGTAGCCAAGCAGCCAGCTTCCCTCGCCCGTTCCCGCGCCCGGGCCGGGGCTAGGCCCCCACCGCCGGGTCCCCGGGGGCTGCAGCAGCAGCGGCGGCGGCAGCGGCGCCGCCCGCGGTTCCCGCCGGGGCCCGGGCGCCGGCCCCGCTCTGCAGGATGGGCACGGTGCTGTCTCTTTCCCCCGCCTCCTCGGCCAAGGGCCGGAGGCCCGGCGGGCTGCCGGAGGAGAAGAAGAAGGCGCCGCCCGTGGGGGACGAGGCGCTGGGGGGCTACGGGGTACCGACAGGAGGCAAGGGAGGCAAAGGAGAGAGTAGGCTCAAGCGGCCATCCGTGCTCATCTCGGCGCTCACCTGGAAGCGCCTGGTGGCCGCTTCTGCCAAGAAGAAGAAAGGCAGCAAGAAGGTGACGCCCAAGCCGGCGTCCACGGGCCCCGACCCCCTGGTCCAGCAACGCAACCGTGAGAACCTTCTCCGCAAGGGCCGGGACCCCCCCGACGGCGGCGGTGCCACAAAGCCCCTGGCCGTGCCGGTGCCCACCGTGCCCGCGACCGCCGCCACCTGTGAGCCATCGTCGGGAGGCAGTGCGGGCGCTCTGCCGCCAGGCTCCGGCGGGGGAAAGCCGCCGCCGCCACCCCCAGCCCCGCAGGCGGCGCCGCCGGTGCCTGGCGGCTCGCCGCGGCGGGTCATCGTGCAGGCGTCCACAGGCGAGCTACTGCGCTGCCTGGGCGACTTCGTGTGCCGACGCTGCTACCGCCTCAAGGAGCTGAGCCCGGGCGAGCTGGTGGGCTGGTTCCGCGGAGTGGACCGCTCGTTGCTGCTGCAGGGCTGGCAAGACCAGGCTTTCATTACTCCCGCCAATCTGGTGTTCGTGTACCTGCTGTGCCGCGAGTCGCTGCGCGGGGATGAGCTGGCGTCCGCCGCCGAGCTGCAGGCCGCCTTCCTCACCTGCCTCTACCTCGCCTACTCCTACATGGGCAACGAGATCTCCTACCCGCTCAAGCCCTTCCTCGTGGAGCCCGACAAGGAGCGCTTCTGGCAGCGCTGCCTGCGCCTCATCCAGCGGCTTAGCCCGCAGATGCTGCGGCTCAACGCCGACCCCCACTTCTTCACGCAGGTCTTTCAAGACCTCAAGAACGAGGGCGAGGCCGCCACCGGCGCCGGGGGTCCACCCAGCGGGGGCGCGCCCGCGGCCCCCGTCTCCTCCTCGGCCGCAAGGGACAGCTGCGCGACGGGAGCCAAGCACTGGACTATGAACCTGGACCGCTAGGAATACCCAAGGGCCGCGCCCGCCCCCCTCCCCAGCCCCTGACACATACTCGGAGCCCACGGGACCATTAAGCTGCCGCCGCTGTTACAGCCGCTCCGTGCCCCCGCCGGAGGAGGACCTGCCCCTACCCCGCAGGGGCAAGTGGAGGCCAGGAAGCCAGAGGCCACGACATCTGAATTTGCTGGGTGTAGGGTGAGGGTGGGGGATGAGCGCGGGAGGGGGAGCCCCTACCTCACATTTTCTGTCTGTCTGCACCCCCATCTCTCTAATTCTGCCCAGGTCTCTCCCTTCCCTTCTGGGTGTGTCTGTAAGTCCATCTCCCTTTGGTTTTGTCCATTTCCTCACTTCCTTCCTGTATCTTCATCTTCCATCCTGTCTGCCTTTCAATTTTCGTTCCTTGGGTGTGTATTTCCGTCTCCATCTTACCCCCTACCTATCTCTCTTTGCCCCGTTTCTTTTTCTGTGTCCCCATCTTCCCTTCTTCTCTTTTTCCTTGCTCCTGGCATACCTCCTGTCTACCTCCTTCCCCCCACACCCCGCTATGTCAGCTTGCATTTCTTCCCCCGATTGAGCCCCCATACCACCCTCCCCAGACCAAAAGGAACATTAGTTCTTAATTTGGATCGACTGAGGTGTGGCAAGAAACTGCAGCTCAGACAACCACCAGAATGGTCCTTCGCCCCACCCCCACCACCTCTCCCTACCTTTCCAACGTGTTGCATGCCGGGAGTTGGGGGGAGGGAGATGCCGGCTTCTGGAGGCTGAGGTTTGGGAGCATACTCAATCTAGGAGGCCACCCCGGCAGCAGCGGCGCCTCAGCGGAAGGATGGGAAGAGACAGAAAACTCTTCTTACTCAAGGGGGGAGAAACCCTCTTCCTTATCTTTAGGTGTTTTGTTTTCTCCCCTTTTAATTTATTGGTTGTTTCTGGAGGGAGGGGGGAGGGGGAGGGTTGGGCCGGGAGCTGTCTGAGGTGCTGATCTGAGGCCGGACCGAATGCTCCCGGGAGGGTACCAGGGACTGGGTTGGGCCTGGTGCCGTGTCCAAGGTGCCAATGATGCGGGCCGACGGCGCGGGCCGCACTTTCTGTCTGTCGGTCTGTCCGGGAGAGAACTATAAAGCGCTGGAAGCGCCTGCAGATGGCTTTGAGCTGGCCTTTCTTTGGGCCCCGGGAGGGAGGGAGTGGGGGCAGGAGTGGAACTGTCACAGGCAGGGCATCAGAGCCCCCAGGGCCCTGGTGGGGAATGTTGAGTCCCTGAGAACTGCTACTCTTTCAGTCTTGCCCCCTCCCATATTGGCTTCCATTTAACAGAGAGTAAAGTGAGGTAGTCAAAGGTTGAGGCCTGATGATAATGCTAAATTCCACCCCCATCCCACCTCTGCCTCCATCTTGTCTGACCTAGCTCATTAATGCCCAGTTCATTTCTGGATTAAGTGATGAGGACAGCAGTGGCTCCTCTTTTAAAGAGGTGTTCGTTGAGGCAGGACTAGCTAGTTATTATTGCTGCTTTTCTTTTCGTCTTCCATCTCTCCCCCAGCCATATATCCAGTCAAAAGTCTAGTCAGATCTAAGTCTGTGTTCACCACTCTCAAGTGGGGCCTGGCTGCCACACTCAGCCCCACAAGCTTTTCCCCTTTCACAAGGCTGCTTCAAGACTGCTTCGGTCACATGCCCATCCTGAGCATCCTTGGGAGGGCCATCCCTACTGAGATTCAGACCTGGCCTTTTATACCCAGGGAAGCTAGGATATAGGCATCCTGGGAGACAGGAGCCATTCTTTGGGGTTGAATGAAGAGAAATAAGTTACTTAGCCAGAGATCCCTGTTTGGTCCCCCTTGCCTTCAGAGACACATGGCTAAGTCGGGTCTGTTTCATTGGCATAAGGAGGCCTAGCGACAGTAGAGCGCTGACGTCTCTGACCCTGGCCTCCGCGGGGAAAACGAGAATCCTGACACAGAACCTGGCAAGTCCGGCAAAGACAAGGCCCGGGCCCGCTGTCCATGGTGCTGACCGGCGCTCTCGGGCGGGGTGGGGGCTTGAAGGGGCAAGAGGAGTTGTGGACTCAGCCTCAGCTAAGTCTTCCAGATAATTTGAAAGTGGGATGTGATTTATGCTGCTGGCGAGTTGCAGGAGTCCGCCCCGGGAACCCAGGAATGCCGGCTTCTACTTGCCCTCCTAGGAGGATAGACTTCGACTCTCCCCTGGTTTGGGCCCAGAGCCCAGCACCGGGCCTGGAGCCGGAAATCCCTTGTCCAGATTTGTGAATCGAGTTCCCGGGGAGGCGGGTGGGGGGAGAGAACTGGCGGAAGAGAAGGCGGGAACAGCCACCCATTGGCTGGAATTTGGCGCAGTCAGCGCGGTGCCGTCATCTTTCTTGGTTTGGAGGGAGGGAAGGAGGGGCACTTGGGTCACCCCGCGGCTGTCGCCATAGTAACCAGACTGAGCAGGCGGGCGGGCGGGGCCGACTCTCCACTCTCCCACCTCTAGCAGGGAAACAATCCTGATGCGCTTTATTTGGAACTAGTTTGTGAGACTACTTGGAGTTTCTGCGTTAGGAGAGCCTAAAGCGGATGGGAAAGAGACCAGAGAGCCTACAGATACCCCCAAACATACTGCCCTGGGGGAGAAGGGGCTGTAGATACTGCCCCTGAATGCACAGACATAGTACTTTCCCTGCACTACACACACACACACACACACACACACACACACGTACGCATTCCTCCAGGAACTTGTAGTCTAGCACTTGGAGACCTGGAATGAGAAAAAAGCATCAGTGTGTGGCGTCAAACTAAATCTCACTTTCCTTGCCATGCCCCAAGGCATGAGACGCTGCCATAATCCGATCAAGGGTGAGGGACTGGAGGAGGATCAACATGAATACATGGAAGAATTAGCCTCCTGGGTCAAACTTGATCAGACTCCTGTTTTCTGGGAAAACAGGCGGTTGTAAGGAGAAGGGCTCAAAACTGTCTTCTGAGAAGCTAAGGTGAGAAGCAAGTAAGCTTAAAAACAGAGTGAAGTGCCTCCTCTTTACTGCCCAGAAGTGAACCTCGGCAAAAGTGAACCCAGGCTCAGGAAAGAGATGGTGAATAGGACCCAGAGTTCTAGAGAAAAACCAGCAGGGGTGAGGAGTGGACTGAGGAAAGAATGAAGATGGAGAATAGGAGACAGAAACCCAGCTGGAACCATGACTCAGCACTCCCAGCACAGGGGCAGCAGAGAGGGGAGGGGAGCTGGAAAGCAAATGGGCAGACGAACAGTGATCAAACCATTAGCATGATAATGCCGATATATGCAGTGATGTACAACCAAAGGCACACATTTTAACCCAGAAACAGGTACATGTACATTTATACTGATGAAGATTGGTTCAATTATAACATATATACATCACTCTCCCCATTCCCTGCCCTCCTTTCTGGAGCAGAGGACGTTATGTCCTGAGAGCTATGCTCACTTGTCCCTGGAATACCTTGGTACTTAATGGGAAAGGAGAAATGCAAAAAATTGCAGACGTGTGTGTGTGTGTGTGTGTGTGTGTGTGTGTGTGTGTGTGTGTAAGGGAGGTTGTCATGGAAACTGTTTTGCCTGGCAGGCAGGATGCCCAGCAACCAGAGCATCTGGCAGTATCCAAGGGGATATCCTGTGGCCTCTACCCAGTGGGACAGGCACTCAAATGGGCATCTCTGGAATATTTCTACAATCCCTCCAACCATGCCACCATGACCAGGGACAACTGGCAGCCGGGTATGGGGGCCTGACCTTCTTCATATGCCCCAGTTTAAGTGGCACTCCTGACTCCTTTAGTACATCTTAAACACTTACTGAGAGTGGCCTCAAGACAGCAGGGGTTAACACTTTAAAGACCTTTATTAAGACCATTACCTTCCTTCTCAACACCTTGCCAGACACCCTACAGGAAGATCATCTATACCCACATAGTCTAGGTGTCAAAATGAGGGTATAAAAATTGTTTTAGTTCAGTGTGATGAAAGATTGGGTACAAAACAGATAAACCACAGGGCACAGTCTCAGGATTCAAGTTCCTTTGAACTTACTTTAATACATTGATGAGGTTTTTAGAGGTGGTTTCTCTGTCGCACTTGCAGACTAGGCGACTGACTTTTCACTCCAGGTGCTCCACCCACTCTTTTCTCAGTATTCAGGTTTAACCTCTTAGTTTCCGGCTTAAAATGCCCCCAATCCAGTTTGGGTTTTCAGGTTTATTCCCCCCCCCCCCCCAGATTCTTCCCACTATTTCTTCAGCAATTAGCTGCTCTCAAGGTCTCTTTCTACTTGAAGATATTGCCCACAGTACTCACTTCCCTCTTTTAAGAATTTCTGCCCATTTCTTTACACCACTTGGTCATAGTTTCCTATGATTAATATTTAGCTTTGTGCCCATATATTATAAAATTAGTCTCTGTGTGTGCATTTTTATATGTGACAACCTAAAAGGAAGGAGGAATGATGATAAACAATATAAATAGGGAAAGAGGTATTTCTTTACAACCTTTCTTTACAACATTTTACTCCTTTTAAAAAATAATTTATGTTATCCCAGAAAAACACAGAATATCAAGAAAAGCCTAAGAAGGAAGTATAATGATGGAGAGCTTGCCCTACCAGATATTAAGATGTATTACAGAGCTAAGTAGTTAAAATATATGGCACTGATACAAGAATAGACATATACATAGAACAGAATAGATAATCAAAAGCTAAAACTCAGGCATATGTGGGAATTTAATATATGATAAAGGCACCATTTCAAATCCATTGGGAAAAGATGAATTAGTAAATGGTTTTGGCACAATTGGGTAGTCATTTATTTGAAGAAAAAAGTCAATCCTTCCTCATCCTTTATCCCAAAATAAATTTCAAATTGATTTTAAAAATTAAATGAAAAAGCTATAAATGCCTTGGAAGAGGAACAATGCAATTCCAAAGTATCTATTAACAATTTAAATGCACATAAGATTCTGTTCAGGAATTCCAATTTCTAGTTTTGATCAAGCAGAGAAATACTTAAACATGTGCACAAGGAAACAGGACAAAGATTTTTTTATTGTATTATTGTTTAGAGAGATATAAATTGGAATCAACCTAAATACCCACCAGGAGGTTAAGGGTTAAATAAACTTTGATACATCCAAATTATTGAATACTACAGTCAGCATGCAGTTAAAAAGCGTGTATTGGACTCTTATGAACTGATGTGAAAGATTGTGAAAACATGTATCATTAGTAGTTATATAATAATACATACAGTACAATATTTATGTAAAAGCAAAACAGAACAAATGAAACTATAATTTTCTCTCTTTCTGTGTGTGTATGGATAATGGACACTTGAGAAATATACACATTACTCTTAATAAGTGACTTCTAGGAAGGAACTGAGATTAATGTCTAGGGTACTTTCACCTTATCTGTGGAGTTTAATTTTTTACATAAAATGTATTAGGAAATTGTTTACATAATTAGAAAATAGTAATTAATACATGACAGTACTCAAATATTAAATTAAAATACTTGGATAAAATACGGGTTATTTATTACTATTGTTATTATTGCATCTTGGATTGCATGGAGAACATCTTTTTAGAGATAGTTAGACCTTAAAAAAATATTGATTCATCTAACTTCATTTAAGTTTTTGAATGCTGGAGAAATAAAAAGAACAACTACAAACAAGATTGAAAGACAGTGACAAGCTGAGAGAACATTTTTGTAACACAATATATTTTTAATAGATAGTTAAAACTGTAAAGAGGTAATGTAAAAATGTAAATAATCAATAAACACATAAAAAGATACTTAACTTCATTATTGACCAAATAAATTCAAGTCAAAACAGTATTGGATTATTGCATCTCTTATACTGACAAAGATAATAAAAATGGAAAATTCCAATCACAATAAAAACGTGGGAAAATGTGCACTTTCTCACACTCTAGACATACGTGTTAGATCAGTCTTTTTGGAGAGCTACTTGGCTACAGATCAAAACGTGAAAGGCAACATACTCTTTGACCCAACTACCACATTTTCAGGTATTAGCCCTAAGAAGATAAGTGGGAAAAGACCTGACACAAGGATACTATCATAGCATTGTTTATGATAATAATAATAATAATAAAAAGAATACACCAGTAGGAGATTAAGTAAATTGTGATAAATCAATATTCATTGGGATATTGTGGACCATTAAAAATAATGCATCAATATATACTTATTGAGGAGCCAGTCGAGTGGCTCAGTTGGTTAAGAGTGCAAGCTCTGAGCAACAGGGTCACGGTTTTGATTCCCACATGGGCCAGTGAGCTGCACCCAAGCTGAGCTGCTGCTGAGCTGCCAACAGGTGGCAGGATGGCTCAGCTGGTGAGAGCACGTTCTCTTAACAACAAGGTTCCCTGTTCGACATAGTGGGCTATGCCCGCAACTGAAGACTGAACTCCGCACCTTGAGCTGAGCTGCCACCCGGGTGGCTCAGGGGATAGAGCGCGTGCTCTTAACAGCAAGGCTGCCGGTTCCACTCCCGCATGGGATGGTGAGCTACACCCACTGCAACTAAGATTGAACACGTTGAGCCGAGCAGCCACGAGCTGCCGTTAGGCGGCTGGATGGCAACTGGACTTGGAACTGAGCTAGCTGTGCCCTCCACAACTAAGATTGAAGGACAATAACTTGGCTGTTCCCCTTCCCCAATTAGAATATATATATATATATATATATATATATATATTGATATGAAGAAATGACCATGACAAAGTGAAAATAGCAGGTTAAAAACAATATAATATGACCCCGTGTGTGTGTGTGTGTGTGTGTGCGCGCGCGCGCGCGCGCGCGCGCGCAATAGTAGAAACGTTTAGGATGTTTACTAAAATGTTCATGGATTTTATTATATTTTATTTATTTTTAAGATTTTTATTAAAAATATAGATAACATACAATATTATATACATTTCAGGGATACACCATAGTTGTTCAACATTTGTAGACCTAAAAAAGTGATAAGTCAGCAACCATCTGACACCATACTATGCCATCACTATATTCCCCATGCTGTACCTGGAAATTTGGACCACTTATTACCCTTCACCTTCCCCTCCTTTTAAATTTTCAATTACAGTTGATATTCAATATTATTTTATATTATTAATAATTTCAGGGATATAGCTTAGTGGTTAAACGTTTATATAATTTAAGAAGTGATCCCCCTGACTAGTCTAGTACTCACCTGGCACTATACATAGCTATTGCCATATTATTGACTATATTCTCTATGCTGTAATTTACAACCCCATGACGCTTTTGTAACTACCAATTTGTACTTCTTAATCCCTTTACCTTTTTCACCTTACCCCTCAACGGCCTCCCATCTACGACCTCAACATATCTAGTACCCATCTGACACCATACATAGTTATTACAATATTATTGACTATATTCTTTATGCTAAACCCTACATCCCCATGACTACTTTGTTTTTGTTCTTGTTTTTTTAAGGTTTTATTGGGGAATTGGGGGAAGGGAACAATGCTGGGGAATTGGGGAAGGAGAACAGCCAAGTTGTTGTCCTTCAGTCTTAGCTGTGGAGGGTGCAGCTAGCTCAGCTCCAAGTCCAGTCGCCATCCGGCCGCCCGTTGGCAGCTTGCAGCCACTCAGCTCAAGGTGCCGTGTTTACTCTTAGTTGTAGGGGGAGTGCAGACCACCATCTCACCATGTGGGAGTTGAACCGGCAACCTTGTTGTTAAGAGCATGTGCTCTCACCAGCTGAGCCATCCTGCCACCTGTTGGCAGTTCAGTGGCAGCTCAGCTCAGATGCAGCTCATTGGCCCATGTGGGAATTAAACCAGTGACCCTGTCGCTCAGAGCTAGCACTCTTAACCAACTGAGCCATTCGGCCGGCCCCTTCCCATGACTACTTTTAAAGATTTTTTGTGTGTGTAAATTGGGGAATTGGAGGATGGGAACAGCGCTGGGGAATTGGGGGAAGGGGAACAGACAAGTTGCTGTCCTTTTGTTCTTCAGTCTAGTTGTGGAGGACATTGCTTCACTGGCCCATGTTGGTATTATCATTGCACTCTTCCCGGGCGAGGCAGATCAGTCACTGGCTTCTGGACGGCCGCTCACTACGGCTGCTGGTCGCTCATGCTGGCTGCTGGCCGCTCACGCTGGCTGCTGGCTACACATGGTAGCCCATGGCAAGCCACTGCAGCAGGGGCTGCAGCCTACGCCGTCGCTGGCAACTCACGGCAGCCCAGCTCCAGGTTGAGCTGTTGTTCAGCATCTTAGCTGTAGAGGGCAGTGTCACTGGCACTCATATGTGGGATCTGAACCGGGGTCCTCTGGTGTCCCAAGCCAGCTCTTAACCAACGCGCCACTCAGCAGGTCCCCCATGACTACTTTGTAACAACCCAATTTATACTTCTTAATCCCTGTCCCTTTTTTCACCCACACCCCTAACCGACCCTCCCATCTGGCAACCATCAAAATGTTCTCTGTATCTATGAATTTGTTTCTGATTTGTTTGTTTTGTTCTTTAGATTCCACATATAAATGAAATCACATTGCATCTGTCCTTCTCTGTCTTACACTCAGCACAGTATTCTCCATGTCCATCCATGCCACCATAGATGACAAGAACCCATTCCCTTCCATGGTGGAGAAATATTCCACTGTATATATGTATTACCTTCTCTTCATTCTTTCATCAACAGACACCCAAGCTGCCTGCACATCTTGGCTATTGTAAACAAGGCTGCAGTGAACATATGGATGCACACATCCCCTCGAAGTAGCATTTTGGATTTCTTTAGGTAAATACCCAGAAGGGGGATTACTGGGTCCTTCTTTGTCTCTTGTTATAGTCTTTGTTTTAAAGTCTATTTTGTTTGGTATAAGTATGGCTACTCCAGCTTTTTTGTTTGTTTGTTTGTTTCCATTTTCATGAAATATCTTTTTTCCATCTCTTTACTTTCCATCTGTGTGTGTGTCTTTCAATCTGAAGTGATTCCCTTGCAAGCAGCATGTATAAGGGTTTTTGTTTTCTTATCCATTCAGCCTTCTTGTGTGTTTTGATTGGAGAATTTAGTCCATTTACATAGAAAGTAATTGTTGGTAGATATGTAGCCATTGCCATTTTATTATTCATAAATTTTATCTCCCCCACCCCACCCCCTGCCATCTTAAAGAAGTTCCTCTAACATTCTTTGTAAAACCAGTTTGGTGGTGATGAACTCCTTTAGCTTTTTCTCGCCTGGGAAGCTCTTTATCTGTCTTTTGATTTTAAATGACAGCCTTGCTGGGTAGAGTAGTCTTGGTTGTAGGTCTTTACTTTTTATCACTTTGAATATTTTGTGCCAATCCCTTCTGGCCTACAAAGTTTCTGTTGAGAAATCAGCCGACCATCTTATGGGAATTCCTTACAAGTTACTAGTTGCCTTTCTCTTGCTGCTTTTAGGGTTCTCTCTGTCTTTAACCTTTGCCATTTTAATTATAATGTGTCTTGGTGATGGCATATTTGTTTTCCTCTTGTTTGGGACTCTGTGCTTCATGGGCTTCTATGGCTATTTTCTTTGCCAGGATAGTAAAATTTTCTGTCATTATTTCTTCAAATTGTTCCCAATTCCTTGCCACCTCTCTTCTCCTTCTGGTACCTCTGTGATGCGAATGTTGTTACTCTTGATGTTGTCCCAAGGTCTTTTAAATTATCCTCATTTTTTTGGATTCTTTTTTGTTTTTTTCTGTTTCAATTGGGTGTTTTATGCTATCTTGTCTTTTAAATCACTGATTTGATCCTCTGCTTCATCTAGTCTTCTGGTGATTCCTTCTAGTGCATTCTTCATTTCAGTTATTGTATTCTTCACTTCTGACTGGTTCTTATTTATGGTTTCTATGTCCTTTTTTATGCTTGCTATCTTTTTGTTGAGGCTCTCACTAAGTTCCTTGAGCATCCTTATAACCATTGTTTTAAATTCTGTATCTGGTAGGTTGCTTGCCTCCATTGTGTTTAGTTCTTTTTCTGGAGTTTTCTCCTGTTCTTTCATTTGGGACGTATTTCTTTGTTTCCTCTCTGTGTTTATGTCTATGTATTATGTAGATCTGCTATGTCTCCCAGTCTTCGCCCAGTGGCCTTATGTAGTATGCTGTGGGGCCCTGGCACAGTCTCTATGGTCACCTGTTCCAGGTGCTCCAGGAGTGTCCCTTGTGTAGGTTGTGTGTGCCCTCCTGTTATAGTTGAGCCTTGATTGCTGTTGGCATGTGGATGGGATTGACCCTCAGGCTGATTGGCTGTGAAGTTTAACCATGTCCACAGCTCATGAGCTGCTGTGCAGGGGGCTTACCCCAGTGACTGAGATTCACTCCAGCAGGCTCTGGTGCCTGTTGAGACCAGCCTTTGTGTGTGCCGCTTGTGGGGCTCATTGGGCAGTGCTCTGAAACCAACCTCCAGATATGTTTGTTCTGGGGCCCCTTGGCAGGGGCTGCAGTGCAGACCTAGGTCACCCACTGCCTGTGACCAGCCAGGGACTACTTGGTAAGAGCTATAAAGTGATCCACAGTTTTTTTCACTGCCTGTGCTAAACCTGGAGGCACTGGGAGAAGCCATGCTGAGAACAGAGGATAGCTGCCCCCAGTACCAGGCCTGTGGTAGCTCTGCAAAAAGCCAGGACACCCCGAGGTCTGCTGTAACTTGCTGGCTCCCTTAAATTTCAGCCACTAGTGAAGCTTCATGTGGTATGTGAGTTCAGTGAGGCAAGGAGTTATTAGAGTGGGAAGAGCTGTGTTCACCAGGTTAATGTAGATTCTGGTTTGATGCCAGTGCTGATCCTGGGAGACTACTCAGGAAAAGTCTCAGAACACACTGAGGACAGTTGTCACATGCCTGGGGCCCGTGGACTCCAATAGTTTTCCAAGAAAGAGTGTAATGTGGGTGGGACTGGCTGCTTCCAGAGAAAGTGCCTCCTGTATTGGGGGAGTTGTGTGGGGTGGGGTCCCAGTGGGTCAGCAGGGCAGAACCCAGAGCTCACCAAACCAATCAGACTCAGATTTGGCTGTAAGTGTAGGGGACGGGCTCAACACATTAAAGATGGCAGCTGCCTGCCCAGCTGCACAGGAAAAGGACCACACACTGGGAAAATGACAACTGTCCTACAGCCCTGGCCATGAAGCCACACACCTCAGCCTGCTCCCCATATCCCTCTGATGCCCCCAAGTCACAGTTTCTCCACTGGAACCCAAGTTGAGTACCTGCAAGTGAGTCTGTGCAAAGCCCATTTAAGAGGATGTCTGGGTTTCCTGTAGCCTTCCATCCCACCTGGATGGTTGGACTCCCCACTGCTTTTTATAGCCAGATGTTGTAAGGGATCCTCTTCCTGTCACCAGTACTCCAGCCCTTCGCCCCTCCAGGGAAAAACCTCCATGGCCGAGGTATCCCTCCATATTTTCAAACACGACATGGAGGTTTGGGACCAGCCTGGTTCATGTGTCCACCCCTCCTACCAGTCTTGACGTGGCTTCTCCTTTATATCCTTAGTTATAAAACTTCTGTTCATCCAGACTTCAGATGGTTCTTCAGGTTGATTGTTCTATAATTTAGTTGTAATTTTAATGTGTTCACGGAAAGAAGCAGGCACCGTGTTTATCTACTCTGCCACCTTGGATCCCTCTAAGTGGTGGGATTTTAAATGATCAATTTTACTCCCTTTTTAGTACTTTTTCTGAATTTTCTAGTTGTTGTTGTTGGTAGTGGTGGTGATTGCTTAAAAAAGAAGAAAAATCATAAAGAATGAAAGAAAGAAGGAAGGGAAGGAGGAAAGGTGGAAGGGAGGAAGGAAGGGAGGGAGGGAAGGAAGGGGGATAGAGGACAGGGTGGCCGACTGTCCCCCTGGAGTTCCTTCCCCCCCCTTGACATTTGAAGGCAGTGTGACATGATATAAAGAACGAAAGACTAAGAGTCAGAGCTTTGAGTCCATACTTTATTATTTACTAGGTATTGATCTAATTATTTAATCTTTCTGAATTTCCTTTTTCTCATCTATTAGATGGAAACAAGGATCTCAGATTTGTTGTATCTATCAAATTTCTATGATAGGAATGACAATATTACTGGGATAACAACCATTGCTATGGTAGTCATCATATTAATAAATATTGACAGTGGAATTAAGGGATCATGACAGAGTCTAGAATGGGGCCTGAGGCGCCTCTGACCAGTTTTCCTGGTCCCTGAAGCAGTGTGGAGGCCTGAGACTCCCATGAGCTACCTGTGACCTGGGTGACATGTGTTTACTCCTTGTTGCCAAGACTTGGCCCCAGAGGGACCCACGTGCCTCTCTCTGGAATGTTAGCCAGAAGACTTGCTTCAGCTGCTGGTATGTAGATACTTGTACCAGCCTAGCCTAGCACACCAGCATTTTTTAGTTTAGGCCCTTGGGCCAGCATCCCAGACCCCCCTTGGGACACCCCATTCCAGGAATCCCCCTGCCTCAGGCTGGTTGGGGCCAGGAGCAAAGAAGAGCTGAACCCTGCCTCCACAAATCACCTGCTTTGTGGCTAGGGGTGAGGAGGTGGAAAGGTGAATCTTGGGGCATCTTTGGACACTAGGCATGAAGAAACTTCAAACTGAGAGCACATGGAATAGAATGCACATGTGTGTGTGTTAATGCCTCGACTAAGATCCATGCTACAACATGCTAGAAATATGCTGAGATTCGCAGCACATCTGGGCCCTGCATTTTCCTCACTGTGGAACCTTGAGACATTTACCCCTTGTCTGTCAAATAGGAATTAAAGAGGTTGTTATAAGTATAAGATGAAATTTTATCTATAGATGTGCTTTGTCAGCAAGCACAGTACACATGTAAGGTGGTCCTGAGTCTAGCCCTTAGGTCACAGTGTGATTATTGCACAGAGTGTGTGCAAGATGGACCCAGAATTTGTCTCTCTACCTTTGTGTGTCAAGGATAGAAAACCAAGTGGAAAGAGGGGGTTAGGAAGGTTATCATAGGAAAGGAGGGTGAGGCCCAGAAGTTACCGTCAGGACCCTTCCCCACTTTTCCCATTCATCTCCTCATCTAATGTCTTCCCAAATCTCTTCATGTTGCAGGATGAAAAAAGAAAAGTACTGCCTTGAGCCTCCCTGACAACTTCCTGCTGTGTTGCTAAGCAACTTGTCCTCCTCTTCCAGAAAAAGAAACCTGATGTTCAGGGTCTGGCCTTCTAACCTCCTTTAGCTACTTCCTCCTCCCTCAGCCTCACAGAAACTCAAGGAAGGAGCTTCTCTGACTCGTGCAAGAAGTAGGGTACACAGGAGGAGGATTAGACTGGTGGAAGATGGTTTGAGCTTGCAGGGCTGGTCTCTGTTCTGGGCTGGTCAATGCTAGAGGAATGACAGTTACGGAGCAGCCCTCCATGCTGAATTCTTTAGGCACATGCTCTGCCCTTGCAGCAAACCAAACCAAATGAGGTGGGTATAATCAGTGTCTCCATTTTACAGAGAAGGTCACGGAGACTCAGAGAGAATAAGTAGCCTCAATCCCACAGGGAGTAGGCTCTTACTCCATCATGCCACTTAAGATAAATACAAGGGTCATAGTTGGCCACAAGACTTCTAAAATGCATTTCTTGCTCTGTTATTTGTCTGGAACCCATGGTGAGTGCTGGAATTGGGAACCTGTCCTGGGTTGGGCTGGGGTTTGGGCATACAGTCCTGTACGTCCTGGGCCTCTCAGAATCTCAGAATCTGCTTACTCCTTCATGAGAGATGATCAAGGGAGCTAAGAAGTGGGAGAAGGAGTGAAAGCTAGGCCATTAGGGTTTGAATTACATCTATTTAATTTAACAACACTGCGACTCCAAGCAAGTTATTTAACATTTTGCGCCTCAGTTTTCCTCATATATAGAATGGGAATAATGCCAGAATAAGCTCCAGAGGCTTGTAAGGATTACATGAATGTAAAGCTCTTTAAATAGTGCCTGGCACATACAAGTGTTAAATAAGAATTAGCCCTTATTATTATTACTTCTAAAATGCTTTCATGTCCTTAATGGTTAAGAGAACACACTGCCTCTAAAATCAGACTGGGTTTAGATTCTGCTCTGCCTTTTCTCATTGTGTGACCTTATTTACTTATTTATTTTTTATTTTACTGGGGAATAGAATAGCTATGGTCATTGGTTACACATTGCTTTCATGCTACAATGGCATAGTTGACTCTTTTAAGGAGGGCACAGCTCACAGTGGCCCATGTGGGGATCGAACCAGCAACCTTAGTGTTATCGACACCATGCTGTAACCAACTGAGCTAACCAGTCACCCCACCATTGTATGACTTCAGACTTAAGTCCTCCATGTCTCAGTTTTCTCATCTATAAAATGGGGAACATCATAATGTCTACTTCAGAGCATTATTGTAAAGATTTAATGCAGTTTGGGTATTAGTTATGGTAATGTTAATTGCAATAACAAGAAAACCTCCAAATGTCATGTCATAGTCCAGTACATGTGGATGGGTGACTTCTCTCCATATGATGTTCTAGGGACCAGGATCCTTTCCATATTGTATCTCTGCCATCTCTTAGGAACTTGTCCTCCTCTGAATACAGGTGGCAGAAAGGGAATAAAAGAGTATGTAGAAGGCGCATCCACTTCTAAATGCTTTGGCCTGGGAACAACACATATTACCATTTCCATTTGTATTCTGTTAGCAAAAATAAGGAGGGCTGGGATATTAAACTCTGTCTGGATAATCACTTCCCATTGGCAACACTACTGTATGAAATTGAGGAGCATGCAACTCAGGGGAGAGCTAGTTGTGTCTGCCATGTTGAGAGAAATAATATTAGGATATTATTGGGGTATTATTAAGTGTGAGAAGTATGTGAAGTGTTATTGTTAATATTATTTTTATTTAATCCACACAATAACTATGGGATGTAAGCATTACTATTATCCACTTTTTGTAGGAGAAAACTAAGTCCCTGAACGATGTGGACCTATTCCCAAAGTTACACAGCTGTTAACTAGCTGAAATCCTATAATTCTAAGTTCAGTACATTCTCTTGTTACCCCATAAAGAAATGAAAGATGCCCTGAGTATAAGAGGCTGACCTGTGCCATGGTACTTGTGGCCCCGTAAGCAGTAAATAGGCTGGTTCTTGGCAAAGCTCTCCAGATGGACCTAGGACAAGGTCTGGATTGGCCTAGAAACATAGGTACAGCCACTCAAGTTCCTTCCCAGGGTACATAGTGGACATCTGATTGGGACTAGAGGAGAGAGACAGGTGCTTGCCCTTGATTGGGTTTGTTTGTTTGTCTAATAATAGAAAACTGATACCTTGTATATACCAAGGCAGCTATATAATCATTTAATCTTTCAACCCCATAAGGTATTATATTCATTTACAGATGGGGTGATTGAGGCACAAAGAAGTAACTTGAGGGCACACAGCTAGTACGTGACAACCAGCACTTGAACCCAGGAAGTCTAGCCCCAGAGCCCTTGCTCTTGACCATCATGCTGTGTTGCCTTTTGTTTTGCCAAAGAAAGGACAGAAGGAAATAGCAAACAGGATCCAGTGGAAGAGAATTCTCAGAAAAAAATCACAGTCAGTGGGACATTGGGCCACTTTCCTCTAGACATGAGACCTGCCATCCCAGGACAGAGGAGAGTCAGGGAGACATACCATGGCCCAAACTAGATAGGAACTGCCACCAAAGTCAAGGTGCATTCAGACCCCAGCCCCACCTGAGTGTACAGTGATCTACTCCAAGTTTGTAGGAACACAACTAGGAAAGTGAAGGCTTGCAAAAGACAATGAGGCAACAAACCAGTCTCTGCTTTGTTCTTTATCAATTGGGGGCCTTAACTAAGGACACTCATAAGACAAGCCATCACTTTGTCCATTATAATCAACCATCTGCTGCTTTGATTAGACTATTAGACAAAGTACACCTTCAATGGGCAAGCAGCAGGTCACTTTTACATGAGGAAGAAGCTCTCCAGGAAGACCCAGAAGGAGGGGATCTGGTGTGATGGTGAGGACTTGAGCTCTGGGGCGATAGGATGGGCCAGTCACTTAGCTTCTCCAAGCCTCAGTTTCCTCATCTGAAAATGGAGGGAACCATCCCCACCTGGCTAGACTGTGGCCAGGTAAAGGAGATGCCACATGGAGAGCATTAGCATAGGCAGAGCCTGGCAGAGTAAGGTTCAATGAATGGTAGGGCACATGTTTATAATCAGCAGGTCTACTTAATGGGAATTGTAAGCATGTTGGGGAAAAAGCTGAAGTTAAGTATATTTTAGAGACATGTTAAAGGAGAGATGAAGGCCAGAGAAGCAGAAGGCCCTGAGAAAAGTACACCACAGCAGCTTATTTTGATGTCTGCCTATGGTCACATGAGCTAACATATGAGAAAGTGCTCTGTAAGCGTCAGTGCCCTAGGTGGCATCGTTGTTCTGTGACTGTGCAGGTCCACACACTGCCTGCTAGTTGGGCTTTTGATTCCATCTGCATGTGAAGGCAAGTAGAGCTTGGTCACACAGAGCATGCGTTACTGGAGGAGGCATCGGTGTGTGTAATGAGGGGGTGACCAAAGGCCACTCAGGACCATGCAGAAACCACTTAGAGCATTGGGAAAAGGCTTGGGAGAGGAACTGGAAGACACAAGTCTTAGAAAAAACTCTGGGACTTTGGTCAAGTCTCTTAACATCTTGGGCTTTGGTTTACTTATCCTCCAAGTGGTTAAAGCAATCCCTTCTCTGTCTTCCTCCCTGACCTTAGAGGGGATAAATAAAACAATGGATGTGAAAGTGTTTTGTAAACTCTGTGGTGCAAGCATATGGCGGCGGGCAGGGGAGTCAGCCATATTTCCACCAGGGACGTAAATGAGGAGATAGAGAAAAGGCTCAGGTCTTCAGGGAATCAAAGAGGGACTTGGCCCTGGATTGGGAGAGGAAAGCAATGATGGAATTAATGCCTTAGTGGACCAAGGACCAAGGAGTGAAATGTCAGTGAGGACTGGCCTGGATGGTCAGGAAACTGAGTATGTTAAGAGTGTGGCTTCTTCAGGGCTTGGGTGGGGTAGCCATCCCAAGACCACAGTAAATGGAATCCCAGAGAAGAGATGTGATTATCTGAAGGTCACATAGCAAGTTAGTTGCCAAGCTGGGACCAAGACTCAAGTTTTCCAGCTCCCAGGACTATATCTTTACTTCCAAGCTGGTTCTGTGTGTAGGAAGAACAAAGGGGCAAGATGAGCTTTGAGGATGTGGTTTCATAGGTAAGAAAAGCCCCTGATCTAATAACACCTCCCCCAACTGTCCAGTGAGTCGTGAAATCCCTCCTTTACTGACTCACTAGCACGATTTCAAGAGTCTTAAAGGTTGGAGAAGCCACCTGTTCCACTTCCCCACGCAATTGTCCAAGGGTCTGCCGAACACTTTGGTAACAGAGCACTCTTCATCTGACGTGCTCCATGGCAGAAGGTTCTTCATTAAATCAAACTGACATATCTGTCTTACTGTAGCTTCCTACTATGTGTAGCAGTCACACTGCCCCGGTCATACTCATC
Source organism: Hipposideros armiger (assembly GCF_001890085.2). Classification (NCBI taxonomy): domain Eukaryota; kingdom Metazoa; phylum Chordata; class Mammalia; order Chiroptera; family Hipposideridae; genus Hipposideros; species Hipposideros armiger. Next base: position 3,104,767 of record NW_017731388.1, read on the forward strand.
TGGGTCCTCTGCCATGGGCTAACTCTAAATAACTGAGGAAAGCTCTGTTACCTTTTCCCCACTTCGACTTTCCAGACTACATCTCCCATTGTTGGTTCTCCAGTGTGCTTCTCCACTTCCTGGATCCTCGACTCTGTGTTTCTCCATTTGGTCTTCTCCTGAAAGTGTTATCTGACATCATGTACAATATGCCAGGGGCACAATCGTTAGAGCAAAGGGATCATTTCCTTCATCCTACATCAGTGTACCCTCAGATCACAATTATGTTTCTGCATTCACCCTGCAGGTTCCCATTTAATGTCGTATTGACTAAGATACCACAAATTTACACCCATGCTCTCTTGAATCCTGCCTAGCCATGCCTCACACTCTGGCCTCCTATCATTTATTGGGTTGTCAGAAAAGTCATGAAATATTTTTTCTATTTTTCGTTGCAAAAATGCGTCATGACTTTTCTGACAACCCAATATTTTAAAGGTCTAAGGGCAGGGCCTTACACTTTTTGCCAGGAAATTTCACCTTGTTACATTCAACCCATAATTCTTAGCAGCCCAGATCCTTCCGGAACCTGGTTCTGTCTCCCCAGTGCATTCTTTCTCCCTCCCAGCCTCCTGCCCACTGCAAAGAGGCCCTTTGCCTCTCTCTCTCCAAGTCACTGAGGACTCCCTTGACTCATCTGCTTCCTGGAATTTGTGCGTCTACCCTCCCACCCCATGAGATCAATAAGGCACAATGACATGGAACACGCTGAAGCCAGAATGTTAGGCAACTAGAGCAGGATACTATTAAATTCTAAAAGGCATAGAGGAAAGGAAGGAGATTATGACACAGTTACTAAGAGTAGTTTCTGTGTAATGGGACTGTACGTGACTTTCACATGTTTCATTACTCTTCATCCAACGAATATTTAATGGAAGCTTTAAATGTGCATTTTCCAAATTGTGTCTGCTGAGTATGTGTTATTTGGAAGACAAGAAAAAACAAAGGAAAAATAAAATGAAAAGAAATCAAGGCTCTTTCCTTACGTGGACCTGGAGGATTTCATCAGCACTCTTTAGGAAGGGGAATTCAGGCTCCAGCTGCACTGAAAGTCCGGCCTTCTATCTGCATTGCTCCTTCCTGCCCACAGGGCACCGGAAATTTCCTCAATTGCCTTGTGGGAGCCCAGGCATTCTCCCACCAACCGGCGAGGAACCTTTGGTCCAGGGAGATGTGTTCCCCTGGGAAAGAAATGCCAGGACCATGGGGAAGGAGGAGCAAGGGGCTTGCCTCGTTGTGCAGCTCTAAGTCCAGGCTTTCGCTTCGGGTACTTTCCCCAGTGTTGTTTGCGTCTAAGGGAACGCGTTTAAGGCAGTTTTCCTGCCAATAGGTCTTGTAAAAGGGCGCGGAGAGAGCGTAAGAGCCGTGGCCCTCGTGGGCGCGGATTTCTGAAGGGCCTTCAGGTGGTAAGGAAAAGGGCCCGGCCAGAAGAAGGACCCACTTCCCGGACTTCCCGAGGCCGGCCCTGGGATGCAGGGCTAGGATTCCCTCCTTTCGCCCTCCTCTCTGAAGGCCAAAGGTAGCCCGGAAGCGTCGGGGTCCTCGGTCTTCTGTCGCGGGGACACCCGAGGTTTCACCGCGCCGCGTGCAAAGCCTTCCCAGGTTTAGCTTCAGAACCTGGCCTGGGCTTATCCTCATCCCACCAGCAGAGGGTGCGCGCCACCCGCGAGAAGGCGGGTGCCACAGCAAGCCACGGCTGGGCGCGACAGGCGTGGAAGGGTGGTGGTTCCCTCCTGAAAATGAGGAGGCGGGTCCAGAGAAAAGAGCCATGGAGATATCCTGGGCAAGGGGGCGGCTTGGGAGTGAGGGTGAGAAAGTCTGAGTGAGGGTGAGAGGAGGGGAGTGGAGCTGGAAAGGGGATGAAATGGGAGTGACTGCGGAAAGGTTGAGATTGTGTGAAGATGAGACAAGGTGGGGTGGAGGTTGGGATGAGGTGAAGGGCAGGCGGAGAGATGAGTGACATGGAGGAAGGTGGGATGCCAGTGTGCATTGGGGTGAAGTTAGGGTAGGGTGGAGTGAGGGGGTGGGTGGAAGGCAAGGAAGGTGAGGCAGGCTGGGGTCGAGGCGGGGTGAGTGTGGGGGAGTCGGCTGCAACAGGGCGTGTCTCTCTTAGGCTGGACCCACCCACCAGGAGGCTCCTTGCTCGCCTCCTGTAGCACCCCAGTCTGCTTTGCCCTCATTTCCTCCAGTTCTTCCTCGGCAGGCCTTTCTGCTCAGGCCCGAGCTGGATATCTCATTTCTTCCCCCCCCCCCCCCCCCCCCGCCCCTGAAAAAAGGTCCTGGTGCAGCAAAGAACTGAGAGAGGAGGCAGTGGGGAAATTAGGAACTTTAATGGGCCTGGAAGGAACTGAAATAAACTGAGCCATTGTCCTGCGAGAGGGTGGGGTCGGGAGGAAGGGGTCCCCGGCTACCTAGATGAGTTATGGGGAGCAGTGGCCCTTACCAAGACCGCTGAGGTGCCCAGGAGGAGAAGGTAGACTGGGCGAGGCCTCCACCATACTGGGATCGGATCGGGACAGCTCCGTTGGGAAGGGAAAAAATGAGAAAAGACTTGGAATTCGAAAAAGAGGGGTTCATAAATAGAGGAGGCTTCCAGGAGCCAGGCAGAAGTACAGGTGGAGGGGAGAAAAACGGGAAGCCCGGGAACCCCCTTGAGGGATCTGGGGCCTAGAAGAAGATGCAGGTTAGAGGAATTGGTGGGGACGGGAGACACAGTCACCTTCCCCTGCGGTTTGGGAGGTGAGGCAGGGACAAATTCACTTAAAAGAATATTGAGAAGGTTTCAAGTCCCTTCCCCCGGGGCTGGGCGCGGCGGATGGAGTCAAATCTGAGGTCAAAGGAACGGTGGGGAAGCGTCGGGCCCCTTCCCCAGGACGTGGATGGGATTGAGCGGAGGCTCTGGGCGTCTGGGAGAGGCCGCGCAGCACCCGGCCGCCCCGTCTAGTGGTAATGGCCCCCCAAGTGCGAGGCGGCAGCAACGGCGCCAAAGGGCCCGGGCGGAGGCTGCAAGCCGGGACTGGGGTAGAGCGCAGCAGTGGCAGCGGCGGTGGCGGCTGGGCCCGGGCCCGGCCAGTAGGAGAAGCCAGCTGGGGCGACGCCGGCGGAGGCGGCCATGAGGTTGAGTTTGGAGAGGCCGGGGAAGGGCAGCGGGGCGAGACCGGCCGGCAGCTTGTAGAGCGCGCCGTCCTGGGCTGCGGCGGCCGCGGCAGCAGCGGCCGCGGCGGCATGGGCGTGCGCGGGTGGCGGCTGGCAGGCCTGCGCCAAGCCCTGGAAGTCGAAGCGGTAGGCGTAGCGCTTGCCGTGCACCTTGCTCATAATGTTCTTGTCGTAGTAGTAGCGTAGTGCGCGGCTCAGCTTGTCGTAGTTCATGTTGGGCTTGCTCTTGCGCTCGCCCCAGCGCCGTGCCACCTCGTCTGGGTCCGTGAGCTTGAACTCGCCGTGGCCGCCCTCCCACGCGATGCAGCCGACGTTGGCGCGGTCCGCCAGCAGCTCAAGCAGAAACTGCCACAGCTGGATCTGCCCGCTGCCTGTGGGGAGGGGGGCGGTCCGTCACAGGAGGGATGGGGGAGGCTGGAGGTGAGGTGGGAAACCGACCCAGCCTGGGGAAACCGGTATCTGGGAGGGAAAGGATTAAGTCCAGCTGTGTAGCTGGGTGCAGCTGGATAGGCTGGCCAAGGAGGGGTTGATCAGCAAACCCGTCCTAGCCATTACCGAGGTTTTCCACAATGGAAACACGGCTCCCACTTAGGAGGACTCAGCCCCAGCAGATGCGTGGCTTTGTCGGGGCAGAGGGCGAAGCATCACCTCCTCTGCAAGGAGCCAGCCCGGCACGCAGCAAGACGCACCGGCTCTCTCGGAGGTAAGCAAGGACTGGGTATCAGCCCCTACTGCAGCCTTGGCAGGGAGTCCCAATTCAGGGCACACCCTGCACAGCCGCACGGGGTAGCCTGCCCAGGTAAGATTGGACTACCACATTCCAGCTGCACCATGTCCAGAGATCCAGAGAAAAGAGGCAGGCGTGCAGCAGGACGACCCTGGCCACTGGACAAGGCCCAGCCCCCAAAGGCATACAGTTGGACGGCCGCCGAGATGGGGAAGAGGTGGTATGGCTTCCTTGTGGTACCACATCGGACAGGAATGAGCACAGTGGTCCCCATGTGTGAGAGGAAAGGCAGCCTCTGAAGGCTCCCCACCTCCACCACAGTCTGGAGTGCTAAGAGCTGCGCTGGCACTAAATGTGTTGGGTGGGCCTCTTTTTCGGAACAGGCGGGATTCCCGGCCTGCAAAGATGTCATTTTTCCCTGGGGGTGATGCACAGCTCTGAGGAAAGGAGCTGAGACTTCGAAGCCGCTGTGCTTGGCCCCCTGCCTTCTCCCATCTTTGGTCCATCTCCAGGCTCTTCTGCCCTCTCCAAATTCTGGGGTTGGAAGCGGCAAGGAGGTTTTCCCCGGATATGTGTGTGAACTCTGGCTCCCCTGTCTTGGAGCCTCAGTCAGACAAGCAGAGAAAAATCTTGATTCAATTACACCCCCCTCTTTTAGAATAAAATGGATTTTCCACGAAGTTGTCTGATTATTGCTTCCAATAGACCCTGGTGAGCCTCTCTTCCTTTTTCAATGACTCGCTCAGAACCCGGATGCCAACCTCCACAGTTTCAACCCCAATCCCTCCAAATGTGCCCAGCGAGGAGCTGCCTGGTTCCAGGTAGGGGGCATTGAGTTTAGGATCAGAAGCAACGGAAGGTTTGGGTAAAAATGTGTAGTTGGCACTGATGCAGAGCAACATCAGAGGCTTGTAAACCCATTCCTGTCGGGAGCCGTCTTCCCTTTTGAATAAAGAAGTTGCCAATCTTGTTTATACGGTTACTGTAACTTGGTGAGATCTAGGGTACTAATTGGGTGGGGGGCTGTGGGACGGCTTTGCCTGGAAGGTCAGTCAGGCTCTGCCACCAAGGCAAAGCCAAGGGTAATCTAGCCACCCGCGGAGAGCTGGCTATGAAACCAGAAACCAACTGCAATGACCCAGGCTTCCTGGCCCCCAAATCCTGTCTCTCGCTGGTCAATGAGGCAGGTAGGCTCAGGCCCTGGGCCAGTGGTGATGTGGCCTGGAGTGGCCAGGGAGTAAATCTCTGGGTTCCCTTGCCCAGTGGTGCCGAGGCCTTTCTCTCCTGCTGCCAGCAGGGAAAGGACGCCAAGCGCCTCAGCCCTGTCCACAGAGCCGGGGAAAGAGTGAGTGGGAGCCAGGATCCTCTCCCTCTGTCCTGGCCTGCAAGCCCTGCGCTGGGACTCGAAGAGGCAGGAACCCAAGGCCAAGTGAATGCCTCGCCTCACCCCCAGTCTTTCTATGATCATGTCCGGACCCTCTGTTTCCTAGAGCCCAGCACTGCACATCGCTTCCACCCTCTGTTCTGGTAGTGGTGGCCCCCCTCCTTCTCGGATGGGTGCCCTGGCTCCCATCCACTGTCCTCGCCCCTGCTCTGCTCACCCAGTCCGTCAGCCAGCTCACCTTTTTGCACCGCAGGGCTCAGCGGCCCCCACCCCGGGCTCTTCCCTTCCTTGAACAGACCGTCTCCGACGGGATCTGTGGCAGAAGAATATAGTCAGGCGGACCCAGGCGGAGGTTGTGGGCTTGACCCAAAGGGCCCCGGTCCAAGGCTTGAGAAGGGGAGCTTTGGTTGCCGGCGCGAGGCTGGGGGCCGGAGCTGCCCAGCTCCTCCTCCCGGAGCCTAGCCCAGGCGCGTGCCGCGCGGAGCCCCTCCATAATGCCCAAGTCAGGAAACGCGTCCAGGAAAAAGGAAATCCGCTTTCCGAACGGGCCGGCGGGAGCCTTATAAAGCTGAGCGGGGACTGCGCCAGCGGAGCGGGAGCGCACGGAGCCCATCGGAGAGGAGAGGCGAGGAGGGCGCCTGGAAGGCTGGGCTGGTGGGAACGCTCGGAGCACGGAGGTGAGAAACCACGAGGGCGCAGGGGCGACGCCCCGCGGACCACAACCTCCCAACACTGCCCGCGCCGCACCAAAGATCCCTGCTCCGGCTCCAGGCTCTTTCAGCCCCTGAGCTGGCGCCCTCGGCCTCCCAGGCTCCCTATCTGCTCACTTCGAGTCCTCTGGACCTCACATTTAAAGCCCCAAAGCTCTACATCTGCCTTTACCATCCTCCAGTGCCCTAGATTGCCTAGTCCTTCCAGCAAGCCAAGTCTCTGGACCGCGCCCCTTCCCTTGGACCCCAGCATCCGTTTCCCATACCCCAGCCCAGGCTTCCCGCCCTGGTGCCTCCAGCCCCCAGCTGGTCCCTGGTACCTGGCAGGTACATGTTGATCAGCAGGGGCTGGGAGGCGCCGCTCTGTCTCATCGCAGCCAAGAGGCTGGGCGGTGGGAGGTGGGGGGGGGATGACAGGAGGGGGACGCGTCAGGCTTTGCGCTCCGGGGCACCGATCCCCGCCCTAGGCGACCGCGGGTGACGGGGAGATGAAGACCGCGCCAGGTCCAGCTGGGCCTGGCGGGAGGGGACAGCCCGGGTGTGGCGGGGGTTGGAGGGGGTCCTCGAGCGAAGCTCCCAGCTACCACACTTCTTGGAACCCTCCGGCCCCCCGCGCGGGCAGGGGCCGCAATTTCCGTTTTAATTAAAGCGCTGCCGCCTCGGCCCCCCGGACCCCGCCCCCGCCCCTCTTATCTTCCTATCGCAATAAAGTCTCCGTCGTGCGGTGCGGCAGCCAAGCGCACCCGGCAGCCCCCCGCGCCCCGGCAGCCCGGAGACGCGCGGGGGATGGGCCTGGGCTTCGCGCTTTGATGGGGGTCGGGAGCGTGTTTCTTTTCCGCCTCCCTGACTCTCAGCAAACATCGATGGGGCGGAGTACCCAGCTCCACCTTGGACACTCCGGGCCACAGCCCCTTCTTCCCGGCCATTCTCGCCCCCCTCACGGCTCCACTCTCCCCCCCCTTCCTCCTCCCACCCCCACCCGGGTTGCCGTCTCCAGGCTGCGTTATCTGCATCTTCACTTTTAAATTTCCGCTTCCCTCCCTCTCGCCTGTCGCTGCGCTCCCGGGCCACGCATCCGTTGCTCCCTTTATCTCAGCCCCCCTCCCAGCCTTCTACCCCCTCCTCCTCTCCCACTCTCTGCTCTTCCCTGGAGACATGATCTCCTTCCTTGTCTGCCTCTTGCTTTCCCTCGATTCCAGCCTTTCCAGGGCTCCCAGTCCTCTGGGTCAGAGCTGAGGCATCGTCCTCATAACTTCTAGTGGGCTGCACCTCCTCCCCCTTTCTAGGTCTCTCCTTCTTCCATCTAGTCTCTCCGATGCCCATCTCTCCCCTCCTCCCCCATCACTCTGTCCCATCTCTGTCCTTATCCTCCTTTTCACATTCATTTGTTCCCCACTGATTTGTGGCACACAGTAAGCTCATGATCCCCCTGTACTTCTGCCACAACTATTGCTTTCCCATCCTTCCCACCCCCTGCCATCCCAGGTCACCTACAATTCACCCTCACAACCATTCCCATCCCGGTTATCCCTGAATCAGCCTGCAGTTGGCACCTTGTGCTAACAGGAGTAGAGGAGCTAAAACAGGGTTGTGTGCTGCAAAAGGCCCCAACAGGGGTGGGGTGGGGTGGAGTGGAGGATGGAGTGGAGGCTGAAATTCACTCTGAAAAAAAAAGGCAAAGACACTGGTTGTGTATTAGCAAAGCTGATGTAGTTCCCAGGTGGCCTGGAATCTCTGGGTACCTGTGGGTCTTCGGGACTCTAGAGAGGCTGTTAAGGAGGGATACTAGCTGAAGACCGATGGGCGAGGCTCTGGGCCAGGAGTCCACCTGCAGCCATGCAGTACCTGGTAATTACTGTCAGAATTGGTCATCTCAAGGCTTTTCTCTCCCACAGTTTGAGCCCAGGAGGAGAGTAAGCCTGGGCCTCCAGGGCACATGGATTAGAGTGGGCAGGTTTCCTGCAGGATCCCTGGTCCAGGGTACCTGACTAAAGATGGCTAGAGCATCTAACTAGGTGGGTTCTGCAGGATCCTTGCTCATTCTTCACTTGCTATAACTGCTGGAGTGTTTGTCTTTACTGGTGGAAAGTGCAAAGGCCCAAAGGAGCCATGGAGGAGTGTGAGAGGCAGAGCCTAGGGGGAAATGAGGGATCCCAGGACTCCAGAGGACCCTAAAGGGACAGGGATGGGGGCTTCAGGATGTGGATGTAGAATCTAGTGGAAGCAAAGATGAGAGGTTGTGATGCTCCTTGGAGACCAAACTCAGGGCTTCACAGGAGGCAAGGGCTTTGAGAGTGGGGCTGAGGCTCCAGTTCCTTTTCTTCATGCCTTCTTATCACTTCCCCAGACAGAAAACAAGGAGCAGAAGGTCAGAGCTAAGAGAGTGGGGAAGCAGCAAGGTTCACCCACTTAGTGCTCTCAGTGTAAGGTTGAGGCAGAAGGGAGAGGCTCTCAGAGTGGGGTTGTATCCAGACATCCCAGCTTTGAGCTGGTGAAGGATCAACATCTCAGGCTCTGAGCCCCTGCCTCACTGAAGACTCAGGTACTAAAGCGTAGGTGGGCTCCAGGAAGAATTTGTGTGTGGGGAGAGGTGGTGAGAGTTGTTCCCCAACACCACCTGGGTCTTGGCTGCACCAGAAAGGAATTGCCCTTTTTCATGCCCCTTGGCCTTTGTCCCAAGCAGGGTGCAGGTCCCACAAGGTTTTGCAGACCATCAGCCTGCCTGGAATGGGAGGGAGAAGGTGAAAACACTCAGGCCCAGCCTGGCCTCTGCACCCCACCCCTACACACACACACACACACACACACACACACACACACACACACACACACACACACACACACACTTCTTAGTTGCCAGTGTGGAGAGCACAGTGAGACCCCTGGGTCCAGGAAAACCTAGATGGTCTGTGCTTGTAAAGGCAGCTACAAATATTAGCTCCCCCAACTCCCTGGTTTGTACAGGTGTGGTCACTGATACCTTGAGACAGACAAGGAGTGCCCTGTTCAGGGTCACACTGCCAGTTCCTGAAGCCATCTTGCTGACTGTTTCTGGCAGCCACAGGCCCTCCTAGAGGGAGGGCAGCTCAGCTGATGGTGGAGACCAGATATCCCTTTGCTCACTGCGTGCCCCCAAAGTAAGGAATGGAGATTTGGGCTGCTGGGCTCTGAAGCCCGTTTGTCTGGATTCAACTCTGGGTTTCCCATTTCCTAGTTGTGTGAGTTTTGGGGAAGTTACATAATCTCTGTACCTTAGTCTCTTCATCTGTAAAATGGGAATTATAGTACATACCATACAGAGTTATAAGCCTTATGCAGCACATGCTGACTGCTCGGACATTTATCTATTGCTTTTATTAGTATCCCAGAAGGAGAAAATTAAGAGCCTGTGACCAGGCAAGAACCCCAGGTTCCTCTGGGGCCCACAAAGGTTTGGGGCTCTGCTGAGGCAGGAGGCTTTAAGCCACAGCTCAGGTCAGCCTCCACTTAACAGCCTGGATTTGGGGGTCAGGAGTCCTGTGTTCAAGTCCTGGTGTTGTCACCAATTAAATGGGTGACCTCCCTCTCAGAGGAGCTCCAGTTTCTTCACGGGTGAAATGGATGAAGCATGCAACAGGAGGATGAACTGCAACAAGAGCCATGGACTCTAGACCCTGCCTAAGTATAAAGCAGAATTCATACCTCACCTAGAGATCTATCCCTTGGTTTCCCAACCAAATCCTGACCGAACCCTGGGATCCATAGTGGTAAGGCGGGGGAAGGAAGGTCTTAGTTGACTGCCCCAGTGCTTTTCCATAGCACCACAAGCATTTTCAGAGGTTTTTCATTGACTCCTCACAAGACAAGGCAGGGATCAGTAACCCCAGTTTATAGGAGGGGGAATTGAGGCTCAAGGGTGCTATGTGATTGGGTCCCAGGTGTTCTGACTCTCATCCAAGGCTCTTCCCAAGGAAGCAGATACCTGACTTCACACAGCTGGGCCCCCTGGGGACTACCAGGTCCAAGTCTCACTGCTCTCACATTGCCCTGCCTCCCTTGGGCTAGGGCGATGACCTGGACCACCTCTTTCTAGTGATAGGGACTTGAAAACACAAGCATCCTTGAGGGACATGGAGACCCTGCCGATGTGGGACTGAGGGCATCACTAATTGGGCAAAAGAGGGAACCGGTAAGACACTACGTTAGTGACAGGAACTCTGATGGCTGCTGCCACACTCAACCCCACTGTTTGTGGGCTTCTGCCTCCTGCCTAGAACCCAGGCTCACTTCGATCAGTAGTTGAGGGGTGGCCTCTCCAGCTCACCAGTTCTCTGAAGAGTGGGGAAAGAGAAGGAAGAATGAAGAGGAGGTTGTTTGGGACAGCTGAGAGGAGGGGTATGAAAAGCTTTGTAAATGCTGGAGCTCAAACCATGTAAGGGGCTGTTATTATTCAGAAAAAGGCTCTGGAGGCTCTGCTCAGAAAGAGGAAGACTCCCCCTTGGAAGGCCCTGGGAGACAGTGGGCCTCCCACTAACTCCTCCTCTCACCCCCTTGCTCTTCTATAAGGCAGAGATTCTATAAAGGCTGGGAAAGGGGGGGCAGGCTTCCCTAGGCTGGAGAGGGAACCAGGGTTACGATAGAGGTTGGAAATGCCCTAGGGGTTAAAGAGGATCCCAACTGAGCTCCTGCATAGAGTTAAGGAGGTCCTGCCCTGAATGGTGGTGCCTGGCCCAGGGTATGTGTATGTCTGGGGGGGTGGGGGTGGGGGTAGAAATTCAGCTTTGAGCCCTGCTGTGTAGCTGTGTGCACCCCCACCAGAAGATGGCAAAGGTGCCATCTGGGCCAGCAGTACCCCTTGTCCAAGCTGATGTACCTTTAACAAGGAGCAGTGTGGGGCTGGTTATAGTTAACAGGATGTCCAACGTTCTTACCAGCTGTTTCCTCTCAGCCCCATCAGAGTCGAGCCACACACATCCTAAGCCAGTTTATGCTCCATAAACAAGGGTACTGGAACCTGAGAGGAGGGTCAGGTTGACAGGGAAGGACCCTCAGAAAGATGAGGATGGAGATCATAAAACAAGACACCAAGAAAGAGACAAGAAGGGCAGGGAGGTTCAGGAGCTTTTAATGAGGATCCTCGGGGAAGGTGCTGGGGCCATGGGGCTTGTTGCTGGACTCTCCGAATGGACTGCAGCTGCCCGCTGTGGGCCTGCGTGCTGAATTCGCTGTAGTTACGGAACTCCCCGCCATGCCGGTCCCGCTCCAATATGTACCGGTAGCCCTTGTAGCCTAGGTACTGGTAGGCCACCCGCCTAGACCAGTGAGGGCACAGGAGTGCTAAGTAGGCTCTGCCCCCACCCTTATGGATGGCCTCCATTAGTAGTCCTCCTTTCCCGGCTCCCAACCCCCAGCTCCAAAACCATCGCTTCAGTTTCTCTCTCCCTGCTTTACCCATTGTTCTGTGTCTTCCTATCGCCTTCCCCACCTCGTATCTTATTCCCATCTCCTATTGCCTCCTCATCCATGTTTTCAGTGCCTTTTTTTATCCCCATATATTCCCCCTGACTCTTATTCTCCTGTGACCTGCCCTTCCCTCACTGTCTGTCTCTACCATCTTACATTCCCTTGCCTCCAACTCTCCCATCACCTCACTTCCCTCTGTCCTCCAGTCCCTAACATCTCTCTTTACCATGTCTCTTTGAATTCCCATCACCTTCCCCCACCCTCCTCCCTGGTCCCATTGCCTGCTTATTCTCATCTCCCCTGTTCCAGTCCCGGGACTCACGCTCCAGAGCTGACTTTGAGGGAACCCACATCCTTGCTGGCCCAACCCATGGAGGGCAGGGATGCGTAGTCATCACTGAGTTCAAACTTGCAGCCCTGGAAGTTGTCTCCCTCAAACAGTGTCACGTGGCTGTCACTGTGGTTCTGAGACACAGGAAGGTAGGGGTCAGACCCTCCAAAGAAGTATTAATCAATACATTCTCAGCCCCACTCCCCCCACTCTGCTGCCAAACACAAGTTGTGCAGACACTTTTGCTCCACAAGCACTCTCAGTTTATTCCATTAGTTTATTCCATTAGTTCCCTAGCAGTCCAGGAAGCTGGGATGCTCAGAGATTCCCAGCCTGGTCCTTTCTATGGCTTTGAGTTAAGGTGGTGAGACGCTGTCCCAGAGACCCTTCCAGGTCAGGGCCAAAAAACATCTTGGGACATTGACCTATTTTTTAGGAGGAAAATCAGAGGTCTTGAGAGAAATCTGGCTCATTACCTGAGACAGTTGAACTAAGGGCCTCATTGACTACCCAATCCCCTGCCCAGCATCCTGGGCAGCCTCTCACAGGTTAAGGCCCATCTAAAGGGTGTTGGATGGTAGAGTCAGAATAGACAGGTCAGAATAGCAGTGTTGGTTGGGTATGGGCTTCCAGAGTCCCAGGTCCTTCCCCATTCAGGGCTCCTTGGCCTCCTGGAATGGAGAAGCTGGGTTGAGTCAGCACCTGCTCTCTGCCCTCACCCCCCAGCACCAAGTCTCACCAGTATAATACCTAAGTCAGCACAAATGGTAAGGGAGATCCTCCCCTTCAGTGTATTTGATTTACTAGTAACCCTTCCCCCAACAAACACACACAGAGAGAGAGAGAGAGAGAGAGAGAGAGAGAGAGAGAGAGAGAGACCCTTTCTCAGCCTTGATCCCTGGATTGAGTTCTAGTTTCAACTTCATGTTGACCCTTGTGACCTGGGGCAAGTCCATTTGCCCCTCTGAGCCCCATTTCCACACCCGTGTATGAGGCTAACAGCAGCCACCCAGACCTCACAAGGCTGTGTAATGACAGAGGCACTTGCTCACACTTGCCAACTGGATGTGAGGAACTCCATGCGCGCGCAAGGCTGGCGTGGTCTCAGCGCTGTCCGTGGTGCTGATATCCAGCGCCTGGCTTAGGCCCATATTCCAGATTTATGGAGGTCCCTCTGTTTCTGGAAAGTAATGCCTCTACCACCCATCAAGGAGTTGTGTTTATACACCTCCATATAGTGAGTGGACGGCTTTTCCTAGGCGCCATGGTGTGGCCAGGGCCTGGAGTTAGGAGCTAGGAGGCAGAGGAGGAGAGGAAAGGCTGTGCTCATCGCGCAGAGCACTGGCCGGAAAGAGAGCAGCTGGTCACTGTGGTGGCCACCACTGCCACTCCAGGCACTCCAGCGAGGATAGTCCTCCTTCTCCAGAATGAATTGCTGTCCCTGGAAGTCGGGATACTCATACGCCACCCAACTGGGGAAAGATAAGGGAAGCTGGGAGGCATCTGCCACAGCTGTATTCCTTCTCCCCCACCCCTTTGTTTCCTGTGATTGAAAAGACTGAGAAACCGAACTTTTTCTCTAACCCTAGGCCCTTTCCGGACATACCCATCGCATAGCAATCAATCCAGCCCCTCTAGAGGCTAGAGACCCTAAACAGGCTGTTTTCCGGGGTTTGAGTAGTCCAGGCTTCCACCTCAGTGCCCCTAGGTTGAATGAAATTTTCCAGCTTCTGAAGATCACCAGACCAAACGCTCCTACATCAAGGATTTAGGTACCTGCAAACGTAGGTGTAGGAATCCCCCCACACACACCTGTGGTAGCACCTGTGATAGCATCAACCTGCTATAGCTCTGACGCTTCAGCTCTTCCGAGAGTCCCAGGCTCTAAGAGACCAGGGTGAGGCTAGCAGAAGAAATAGGCTTCTTTTGTTATCGAAGCGCAGAGCCATTTAACTTTGTGCAGAGAAAAACTTTGGAGAAGACATAACTATATACATTGCGAACCACTTCAGGGTTCAAGCTGGCCCCACAGCTCCCCCCC
>NW_017731388.1:3118651-3121541 GCF_001890085.2 Hipposideros armiger
CTCACATAAGGATACCTACACTCTTTGTTATTATTTATCTTGCGGCGAGTGGGGAGTTTTGAGGAGGCCAAGAGGTTTCCCATGTTGAAGGGGCTCTCTCAGTCAGGGCTTATAGTCTGGGTAACAGAGGACTGCTGAGAGCTGAGTTCCCATGCTCGGACTTGGGTCAGGGGAGCCCCGAGCCTCCAACCCGGCCCATTAGCTCCCGGATGATCACTCACGAGCCGTTTTCCACCTTGACTGAGCGCACCCTGCGCAGGCCTCCGCGCTCCCAGATGTTCGCGCAGTCACTTAGCAGCCGGCAGCGACGTCCCTGGAAGTCCTCCTCGTCCCAGAGCGTGAGACAGGCGGGCGCCGGGCCGGCACGAGGACGCTGCTCATGCCGCTGCGGCAAGAAGGATGGGACAAAGTCCTCAGCGTCTTGAGAGCCCTCTCCCTAGCCCAGGCCCGACCAATCGGGTGGGGGTGAAAGACCCGGGAGCTGGACCTGGGCTGGCTTGGACTCGAGTTGCTAGTGGCTCTCCCTCATATTCTCCCTCCCCCGCCCGGAAAAGACCCTGCCTCAGCACGGAGTATTCACCGGGTGGGTGAGTGCGGTACTGACGGAAATACTGACGGAAATTGGAGAGGCTGCGCGTGAGCTGGCAAGCGGGGCTTTATACCTGGCCTCGCCCTCTCTCTCGCTGGGGTGGAGAAAGCTGAGTCAGCGGGCAGTCTGCAGTCAACTCTGATGTCCCCTGGGGAGCCGAGGCTTTTCCCGAAGCCACCGATCTGGCCCCAGCCCTCGGGGATTACAACAGAAAGTGCTGAGGCACAAGTTCCGCGCCCGCTACAGCCAGGGCTGACTCCGCTTTTTCTTTTTCTTTTTTTGGGAGAGGGGGGGGGGCCTGAGCCAGGCAAGGCGCACCCGACCTTGACGCAGAACGCGCCCTCCCTGGCCCAGATCCTCGGGGATAAATGTACCAGGCTACCCTGCGGCCCCCGCTGAAACCGTGCGTTCTGGACTCCAGGCGCGGAAGTTCTTCCAACATCTAAACTCCACCTCTTCTTCAGCCCTAGGTCGAGGCCTCTATTTTGGGCGACGCTAGGGCAGAAGTAGACAAGTCTTCCCGCGAGCAACTTTTCTTACACACCTCACAGTCCTCTTTTCCCTGGAGGTTCCACTGCAGTCCCTTTCCTCCTAAATTTGAGTTCCCAGACCAGGCACCACGTTCCCTAGAATTCTTGTGCCGAGGGGCTGAGAAGAGGCGATGACCAGGGCTCGCCGCAAGGGGGCGCTGAGCGCGGGAAACGTAAACTGCCCAAGAGAGCGCGCGGATTTACCAAGCGCCTAAGACTAAATAGTAACTAAAGGAGTGGCTCGTTAGGGTAGGTAGGAAAACGTTTCAACCTTAGCACGGCGGGAACCGCGACGTTGCCAGCGGCCAGACAGAGCTCTAGAGTCTGGGGGCTCGGGTCCCGACGTCCACTCGAGAGCTAGCAGCCGATTACTGAGCGCCTAGTTCAGGCCAGGCACTCTGCTCAGAGCTTTTACGTGCGTGATCTCAGCTAATTCTCGCACCGACCCGGTGAGGTAGGCGGTGTTAGTGCCCTGATTTTCACAGAAGATGCTGCGGCCCAGACGGTTCCCGGAATCTGGTTGAGGACGTGGCCTAGCTTAGCTGTGAACCTGGGCTTCTGTTTTGACTGTAGGTTCTAGGCTCTTGCCCCCAATCCCAGTGCCCCGTGGTCGGAGAAGGATGAGGATAGGGGGAAGGGAGAGGTTTGAGGCCCCAAGGAAGTTCCAGGGAGGACATTTCTTTACAAGTTGCAGTACAATTTCCTAACCTCACAGCTGTCAGTGAGATACAAAGGCTTCTGGCAAAATTGTGAGTTTTCCTTAATGGAAGAGATATTCCAGCAGAAGTGGAGTGGTGAGTGAGAAGGGAACCAATATTTTGTTGTTCCAGTGAGCCAAGTGCTTTCCCCACAGACTCAGCAACAGTCCAGTGAGGTAGGTTTGGGTGTGTAGATATGGAAACTGAGACTTAAGGAGGTTCAGGGTTTTGTCCAAATTCACATGGTTAGTCAGTGTCAGGGTAAGATTAGAATTTAGGCCTTTTGACTCCAAAGCCAGTGCTTTTGCCACCCAACTTCCTGTGACTAAAATAGCTCACAGGCCAGATGCAGGCATCTCCACTCCTGGAAGTCTAGCCTTGCTGGCCTTCAATTCTTTCTCCCACTGCCAAGTTCATTCCCACCTCTGAGCCTTTGCATTTGCTATTCTCATTACCTGGAGTGTCTTCTTTAACAAGATCTTGGCGTGGCTGGCTCCTTTGTTACTGCCTGGGCGACCCTGTTCCTGCCTTTACTGTCCATCACATCACGCTGTTTTCTTTATAGTGTTTATCACTCTGTAAAGTTGTCTTTCTCATCTTTTGTTTATGTGCTGAGTGTCTCCTTTTATACTAGATGTAAGCTGGGAGGGCTGTGTCAGTCTTATTATTTTCAAACCAAGCACAGTGCTGGACACATAGTAGGTGTTCAATAAAACTTGAATGAGTGAGTGAACAAGGTGATTAGGTTGGGTCAAATGTCCATTGGGGGAAGAGGGGCAGAGGAAATTCTACAATGAAAGTGCAGGGGTAATGGTTTGCCCATCCTACTAACCTCCCCATCCTGAAGTTCTGGGATGCTGAGAACAGGTGCTGGGGGCAGCCAGAGTTTCCCTTGGGTCTCTCTTTTCACTGGTGAAGATTTGCTCTTGAGATTCACAATATGTTAGAAGGTGAATGTCAAGAGTACAGGGCCCTTGGGCCGGCCGAGTGGCGCGATGGTTAAGAACTCGCTTGGGATGCCAGAGGGCCCCGGTTCGGATCCCACATATGAGGGCCAGTGACACTGCCCTCTA
>NW_017731388.1:3123706-3128303 GCF_001890085.2 Hipposideros armiger
GCAGCCCAGCTCCAGGTTGAGCTGTTGTTCAGCATCTTAGCTATAGAGGGCAGTGTCACTGGCCCTCATATGTGGGATCCGAACCGTGGCCCTCTGGTGTCCCAGCCAGCTCTTAACCATCGCGCCACTCGGCCGGCCCTCCAAGATACCTTAAGATCTGATAAGAATCACATCACCGTCCAAGAACCCCATCCCCACCCTAGCCAGTCCTTCATCTCATATAGGGACCTTTGGTTTCACAGAGAAATCCTCAGGACTACTTCCCCCTTTCATGATTCTACCAAAACACCCATCCCATAAGGCACCCTAAGATCCTACAGAGAAATCCTCAGACCCAGTCCTGTTTCTCATAGGTCCTACTCACACCCCATCCCATACAGGGACATGTAGATCCAACAAAGAACCCTCAAACTCAATTCTGGGCTCTCACCCAAATTTCCATCCCAGGTAATGACCCTGAGTATCCCCAGAGGAGTACCATCTTCCTCATAGAGAACCTCATCCCATGAAAGGCTCAACTTCTCAGTACTGCTGGGCAGCTGTGAGGTGCCTGGTGACCCAGCCCTCTCCTCAAGTTGTCCTGCTCCCACCCCTTACCCCTCATTTCACTGGGAAATCAGCCAGGGGTTTGGTGACTGAAGATGCAAATTCTATGAATGGTGCCCTCTCACACCCTGGTGCCATTACCAGCCCCTCCTTTGCAGCCTTGTTCCTCCACTCCCCACCCCCACCCCAGGTCTGGAGCCAGGAACAGGCAGATGAGCACTTTCCCTGGGGCTGTGAGGTCTGGTCTCCTGGGAGACAGAGATAACGAGGGTGAGATGGATACCAGCTCAGCTCAGGCAGGGTGAGACAGCTGGGCCCCAAAGAGGTGGGTCCTGAGGGGGCAGGAGCCCCACGGGCACAGACCATTGTCCTACCCGCTATAAACAGAGCCCTTCTTCTCTGCCCCTGTGTGGGGATGGGGAACTGGCCACCATCCAAGGAGACGGGAGGCAGCTTTCACCACCAGCCACTTACCCAGACACAAAGCCACAAGGCTCAAACAGGGCAACCGGGAGAGGGCACACACATACACATGTTCACACAGTAACAGGCACGTGGAGGGGACCCACATGCATCACATGTGAACAGTTTCCTAGGATTCAGTAGACACTTCAAAGTCACACTCATTGACGGCAGACATTTGTTCGCTCACTTATTTCTCAAATATTTAATAAGATGTACTATATGCCTGGCACTGTGCTGAATATTGGAGTCATACATGAGTATGCACTTTCACATGCACACATCCTACTCCATGATCACCTGGAGAAGATGAGCTCAGTCAGGATCATACAGGATGGTACAGACAGTGAAGAGTGTGGGTTCTGGGGTCACACTTCTACCTAGGCTCAAATCCAAGATCCACTGCTTATAAGTTGGAAAAACTTGCACTCTACTTCTCAGTTTTCCCCTCTGTGAAATGGGAATAATAGTCTTAAAAACTGTTGTGAAGATTTAAATGCATGTAAAACACAGAACTGGCTTGGTGTAGCACCCAATAAATGTTAGCTGTTACTGTTGTGTGGTTGTAGTTCTAACTGGCTTTGCTGCATGGTTCTGCCCACGCCCTGGGGCTGGGCTGGGGTCAGGGGAGGAGTCAGGACAGCAAGCATAGCTCTGGGACCTGCATCCCCCTTCCCGAACTTGTTTGTGGAAGCCAGCCTAGTACTCAGGATGGGGAGCCTTCCCGCTGCCTCACCCCATTCCAACCACTCTACTCATGATCTCAGGTTGGGAGAGTTGGAAGGGTCAGAGGAGAGTATCTCAGTATCCTTTGTACTTGTTCAGGCCTCTGTTCTCCTGGAAAGAACGCTTGGGAGTGAAACTGAAGACCTGACTCTAGTCCCGGTGCTTTTCCTGGCTCCATAGATGGTCTTGAACAGGTCTCTCCCCCTCTTCAGTTTTGTATCTATCTGTAAACTAAGCGAAGTGCTGATCCTGGAGGGGCCTCCCAGCCCTGACTTCTGTGATTCTGTGGTGCCTCAGAAAGGTTCCCTCCCCTCTCCACCCACACTATGTCCCCTCCACCCCCAGGCCTAGCCAGAGTGAGGGGGCGAGTTGCCCTTCTGTTGCCATGGGGACTAATCTCCAAGAAGGTCAGTGAGCCTCTGGTTCTGCCTTGGCCGGATGGGGATTAGCACCTGGGTATGAGCCCCCCCCCCATGTCTCCACACCCAAGTCCCCCCACTCTCACTTAGACCCTGGGCAGCCTCCACACCCAGAAGTTCCAAGGCTGGGCCAGAATCAGCAGGTGGGTAGTGGGGGCAGGGCAGCTGCCACAGCTATTTGTCTCTCTAGCTGTGGTCAAGAGAGAAAGGGGGAGAGATGGAGTCAGATCACTCCCCAGTGGTCTGGCCTGAGCCTTGCCCCTCTTCGCCTTCTGCCCTTTGATAGGTAGAGATGAGTCTTCGAAGATAGGGGTGTCACCCCCATCTCCAGCCCTGGCTGTCCCATTTGCAGCCCACATAGGAGCTACCTCTTTCTCCTGTTGGGGGTGATTTCCCCTTACCGATGTGGGTGGGGTGGAGGCTGTTTCCACATAGCCTTCCTCTTCCTCCACATGACTGTGCCTTCCACCTCTTGTCACTCCAACCTCTGACCCTCCGTCTTTAAATCCCTCCATCTCNCCGGCGACTGATCTGCCTCGCCAGAGAAGAGCGCAATGATGGTGCCAACTTGGGCCAGTGAAGCAACATCCTCCACAACTAGATTGAAGAACAAAAAGACAGCAATTTGTCTGTTCCCCTTTCCCCAATTCCCCAGCACTGTTCCCATCCCCCCAATTCCCCAATAAAAATCTTAAAAAAAAAAAAGAGTACAGGGCCCTAGAACACGGGGAGTAAAGTCCAAGTTGGGAGGATTTGAATCAGAGCAGGAATAACCACAGCCAGGCTTGATTGGGGATGGGTGGGAACCATGCCCAGTCCCCGGACTCCCTACCCTAGAGGAGGTTTGGAGATACACAAATAGGCTATAATTTCCCAAAACCATAAGGGTGGGGATACAAACTATCGAGGGAGGCAACAGCCAGTCCTGAGCGCTTTGTGTTCTGGCCCTTGGCCTTGGTTTTGCAAGTCCGGACTGTGGCAGTGGTCCGAGGGGAGGAACCCAATCTGATTCTCTTTCCCTGCTCCTTTCCTCCCCTGTCTCTATCGAGCAATTCTGAATTCAGCCACTAGGGAGCGCAGGTGGGCCGCTCTGGATAGAAAGTCGGCGCCGTGGAGCGGGTGGGAGAGTTGGTGGAAGGCTGAGGTCGGGAGGGGAGGCGGGCGCTGGTGGCGAGTGCGTCAGGCTGTGCGTCTGCGATGGTCCGTGACGCGGGCGTTAGTTCCGAGGCTGCAGGGTGTCTGTCAGAGGCTGGACGCTGTGTTTGCGGCAGCTGGGGCATGCATGACCTGGAGGTTGGGGTTCCACCTGGGAGGGCTGTTTCCAGTCCAGTTGTTGGTCAGAAGACTATATTCCGCAGGAGGGGTGTGTGTGTGTGTGTGTGTGTGTGTGTGTGTGTGTGTGTGTGTGTGTGTGTGTGTGTGTGTGTGTGTGTGTGTGTGTCTGTTCAAAGGCTTAGGGGAAGTGGTGGAAGGTAGTACAGCTGAGATCCAAATTAGAATTAGGAGTCAGGTTGGGATTTGGGGTGGAGACCCTGTGTGTGAAAGGGCCACTGCCCCTCTTCTGGTCCTAAATTCTGATCTTTGCTTTGCACTACGTAGCTGTGTGGCACTAGCCAGCCTCTCTCCTCCCCTGTACCTCATCAGGAAAATGGTGTGTAGGTTCCACTTTTCCCACCCTACAGTGCATGGCTTTTAGTTCTGTCTACACCAGCTCTCTCAGAAATGGGCACACCCACCAACACCACCAATACCAGTTGCCCAGAAGATCTCCAGACTTCTCTCAGGGTCTCCCCCTCCTCCCAGACTCCTCCCTGGCTCTGAGCCTCAAAGTCACCAAGAAAGGGGAGAATGAGCCATTGACGGGAAGGGGCAAAGAAGAGGCTGTGGGGGAGGTGGGCTGTCTGGTGTGCCAGAATGGTACTCTGGGCTCCTGACCCTTTCTTGTACTATGGACCCACTCCCAGCTTCCTTTCTCTACCAGGCTGGGGTTTTTTTCCCCAAAGGCTTGGGGGAAATGGTTCCAGCTCCAGCCCCCCAGTCTCCCCCAACCCAATCTCTTCCTAGCCCTCTCCCACCCCCACCCCCCCAGCAGCTGGTCCTGTTTGTTTTCCCAGATCAGTTGTGCTCAGAGCTTCCTGAAGGATGGATGCACAGGTGGCTTTGTTTGCCAGCTCAGCACCCGCACCCCTACCTCCTCCACACCCACAGCCTTGGCCTCTGGGCGTGGGCTGAGGGTTAGGTAGACAAACAAACAAACAAAAAACAGTGTCCCCAGATCTATTCCAAGAGACCTTTTTTTTTTAAATTGGGGAATTGGGGGGATGGAAACAGCGCTGGGGAATTGGGGGAAGGGAACAGACAAGTTGCTGTCCTTTTGTTCTTCAGTCTAGTTGTGGAGGACGTTGCTTCACTGGCCCAAGTTGGCACCATCATTGCGCTCTTCC
>NW_017731388.1:3131093-3133906 GCF_001890085.2 Hipposideros armiger
GCTGTCCTATCATTTTTCTTCCCCCTTCCATTTCCTGCACTCCAAGCTCAGTCCCTTTTCCGCTTCCTCCACTCCCTGCTCCCTCCTCTGCTCCGGGTGCTGACAGGGATGACAGGAAGCAGGCTCTGGCTGGGAGTTGGATAGGGGAGGAGGGAGGGGGCCCTTGGAACACCAGCTGCTAAGCACACCCCCTCACCCAGCACAGCACCTGCAGGCCTGCCTGGTGCCTGGAGACTCTACCCTTGGCCATGCAAGGGAGGCGGGACCTGGATGAGAGGCCCATCCCTGACCAGAGCCAGGAAATGCGGGTCTTGGGGATGGGGGGGTGGAGGTCCAGGGAAATTAGACTCTGGAAGGAAGAGGCTGTGGCTCTCTGTCACAAGGGCAGACATCAGCCCACTGGTGGGCTCATCTTCTCACCTGCCTGCCCCCACCCCAGGACTGCTATATGTGTGTCTTAGGGTCATTCCATGGGGAGACCTCTGTTGTGCAGCCCCAGGATCTGGAATCCCAGAGCGGGGAGCTCTAGCCCCCTTCTATGATTTGGGGAGCGGAGAGGAAGCCCTCAAAGACACAGGGAGGACCTGCCTGTGGAAGGCGCCAGTCCAGGCCCCTGACAGGCACATCATTCGGTGCCAGGCAAGGAGCAGATGGCTGGGCCCCGGACAGAAGCCTTGTCAGGGAGGCCAGGATGGGGGCTGCACACCCCCCAGCCTGGGACTCATGCATCACCCCACCTCCCTAGGGCTGCTGCCTGAAGGTCCTACCTGCAATCCCCTCCCCCCATACTTGCCTGGGATCTGTCAGAGCCATCTCATTCCCACCCCCTCCCTTTCTCTGCTCCAAGGACTCAGCAAATCCCATGGGGCCTGAGGGTAGTCAGCTGATGGATGGCAGTAGGGGTGGAAGGAGACAAGGCAGCACCTTTAGCAACATCCAAATTGGAGCTGGAAAGGACCAGTGACTCCTGACCCTCATTCCCATCTCCCTGGGGGCTGCCTCTGCTTGGGTGTGTTGTGGTATAGCCCCTCCCAATGAAGCTTCCTTATCCTCTGGGGGAAACCGGGGCTCCTTATTGCTGTCCAAGGAGCCTTCCTTCCATCCTCTATCTACAACGGGCCCCTCCCTCTGGGGTTGGCTCAGCATCTCCATCCATTTTAGGAGAAGGTATGGAGTACCCTGGAGTCACAGGACAGAGACTCAGCTATGGGCTCAGACTGACCCCAGGTCTTGTATGGAGCCCTCAGCAGGAGATCAGGGGTCTAGGGCCATCTCTGTCGCCCTCCTTCCTGCCAGATCTTAGACACTTTGAGTCCCTGGAAAGGGGGTTGGTCTGTCCCAGGTCTGGGTTGTAGCTAATGACCCATGGACTCCCACCTAAGCTGAGGGCCACTTAGACCACCCCCACCTCCTGCTGACTGAAACAAGAGGCCTTGGGATTATGAAGCCTGGGAAAGATGGTGAGCTGCTGTGCCTGGGGACCTCACCAGGCAAGGGCTACTGGACCCTGTGTTTCTCCTTTCCAATCAGTCTGTCTGTCTCAAACATGGGAAGAGGGGCCGGGGAGAAGGCTGGGAGTGAACCCTCAGGATGACAGCACCAGAGACCTGAAGGAGGGACTTGATCTCTCCATGGCGATTCTAGCCCTCGGTATCCGGATTTTCCACACCTCACGGCTAGTGCTCCAACCCCTTGAGGGCCTCCAACTTCCCCTGTCTGGGGGTTCGAAAGTACTGCTAGGAGCCCAGGAACCAGTATTTGGGGATTGGTGAGGTCCTCCGCTGGAGGCTAGACCAGCCTTCGCATTGTGCAAATGGGAAAACTTGAAGAGAGGTGAGAAATGACTTGCCCAAGGCCATAGAGGTCGCTGGGACAGAGCGGAATCAGAAGCCAGGTTTCCACCTCCGGAAGGGCTCCCATTCCGGGCCAAAGCCCCCCTGTGCCACCCGGCGGAGCCTGCTCCAAGGCCCGCATTAACCGGAATGGAGCTGGGCAGCCCTGGAGTTGCGGGCCAGGGCAGTTCAAGGCAAGACAGGCGGGGCCGGATGGGAGCCGGATCTGCCCTGGGAGCGGCGCACAGCCTCTCCGGACTCGTATGGCGGCGGTGCTGGCGGCGGCGGCGGCGGCGGCAGGTGCCTGCGTGGCGTTCCGGCTGGGCCCCCGGGCGGGTGCTGAGAGGCCGCCCCTGCCTCACGCGAGCCGAACGAACAAAACGCTCAGGTCCGGTTTGTGCGAGGGGCTCGTCGCGGGGCGGGAGCGGAGGGCCCGGGGCCTGGCGGTGGCCCTCGGTGATCTTCTGGTCCTGGTCTTCCGCAAGCGCAGGGCCGAACAGCGCTCCGCCAGCCGCCGCCCTCACCTGCGCGCATCTGCGGCTGACACGTCGGCGGCCGGGGCGGCCACCACAGGTGTGCACCTGGCCCACCCCTCCCTTCCTGGCCACCCTCCACCCGACCGGGCCCTGCTTGGCTTGGTCCCCAGTGTACGCCCCGGAGCTTGTGCCGAAGCCCCGGGTCAGCGCGCTCTTATACGGCCTGTTAAGTCCCCGCCCCTAGACACACAGACACACACGCACACTCACACCTGTCCGGGCGCCCGTTTGCTCGGGGCAAATATTGACTCAGAGGAGGTGGAGCGCCCCCCCTCCCCGCCCCCGCCAGGGCTCTGGGGCCGGAGCTCCTCCGAGGCCATGGCGGCGGGGGTGTGTGTGTGTGTGTGTGTGGACCTGGGCGCCTCTGGAACAACACCAGATGTCACTTTTCCACCCACCTGCTTCTGGCGGGGGAAGGGGAGGGTGGGAGGAGCCGAGGAGCGGA
>NW_017731388.1:3133921-3185844 GCF_001890085.2 Hipposideros armiger
GGGGGGGGGGGGGGGGGGGTCCGGGGACCTGGGCGCCTCTGGAACAACACCAGATGTCACTTTTCCACCCACCTGCTTCTGGCGGGGGAAGGGGAGGGTGGGAGGAGCCGAGGAGCGGAGGACAGAGGCTGTCTGGCAGAGGTTAGGGGGAGTTGGAGGTGGGTATCCTGGGGAAGGCGGGACATCCCCTGGTCTGGGGATTCAGATTCACAATAGGAGTCGCTTGTAGGGTCTGTGGCCCGCTGTCTACCGGTGACCACCTGCGTCCCAGCGTCTAGTTTTTGGCCCTCGGCGACGTGCCTCAGCTTCCCTTCCTTCCCAACCATTTAGCAGAGTCCGGGGAGCCCAGCAGCTGCTAAAAAAAAGGCTGGCGGCTGGCGGCTGGACAGCCGAACCGGCAGTGGTGGTCACCTTGTCCCGCGGCCACCTGCTGCATTGACCAGGTCTGGCGCTAAGGCCAGCCAGGACCTGCCAGAAGCGCCCTCCACTGGTCAGACCAGGTCCAGCGCCCGGCAGCAAGCCGCGACAACTTTCGCTTAGCTGAGGTGTGCAGTGGAGAGGCGCAACCTCCCAACCCCCTAAGTCTCCAAAGAATAGCTGCGGTCCATCTCGGCCGCTCCCACCATCTGCCCGCCTCGGCGCGCACGCGAGTTGTTCTCGCGTCGGGGAAATAAAGTCAAGGCAGATATAGAAAAATGGCTAGATGCTTTACTGATAGGGCGGTGGTGAGGGCGCCCGGCAGAACCTAGGGAAGGAAGTCGGAGCGGCTGGGCGCTGGCGTCCGCAAAGAGTCAGTAGGGGGCGGCGCCACCAGCCGGGACATCTCGGTTTGCTGTGGCCCTAAGGGCGCCGCCGGCAGCAAGCCTGAAGTAGGAATCCTGTAAGATACAAAGTCCCAGGCAAAGGTGAGGGCGAAGCTTCGGGCCAAGTCAGCCCCCGCTTGCCGCCCGTCGCGCCCTTGCGGCGCTGTCAGCGCGGTGGCAGGTCCGAGCACTCCCACCTGGGAAAGTTGAGTGGAGGCTGGGCGATGACGCGCGGCCGCGAGGTGAGCACCACCTCCCCGCGGCTCGCCTCCACCAGGATGTTCTGGATCATATTCTCCAGCAGCGCCTCCTGCAGGTTGGCGAAACCCGGGAGCCTGCGGGGGACGCGGACGCGGGTGTCAGCGCCACCACAGCCAGGCTCAGCGTTCTCCGCTGGCCTTCTCTGTGCTGTACCGCATGCCTCGTGCTTTGTGGGGATTCTCATTTAACTCCCCACCCACCTAACACTACGAGGCATCCTCGGTGCAATTTTACAGACACTCAGATTATGGCTTAAAGAGCCCAAGTTGCCAAAGGTCACGCTGTTGGTGCAAGTGATGGGATTTGAACCCAGGCAATCGTAGTCCTCATCTCAGCCAGGTTTGAGGAAAGGCATCCAGCGATGAGAGGGGGCAGAAGGGACTGGGTGGGGCCTAGGGGAATCCCAACCTGGACAGAAAAGCGACCACAGAGCAGTCCCAGGGAAAGGTGGTGCAAAAGAGGTGGCGCTTCTCTCCTGGTTCTAGAAATCCATTTAAGAGGACTTAAAGACTATAGCTACCCTCCTCAAAGTGGTGTGATGGTGAATGTTAACAGCTGGGTCTTGGAGAAAAAAATTAAAGCTCAGATAGCCTTTCTGTAAATACTCCCAGCTAAGCCTTATGCTACCAACAGAATGTCAGTGAACACTGAGTTGGGAAGGGATGCACACAGCAGCGGCCGCCCCAATACACCTTTGCCTCCTAGGATCCTTCTGCACACAGCCCCCTTCCAAACCCTCACCTGGGTCTGGCTGCTCACCTACTGATGGCCTCCTTCTGGTCTTGCTCTTGCTCCTCCTTCGCCATGACTTTCAACTGCTGCTGCCACCGCCATTTCAGGAACTCCTGGGACGTGGGCTCAGTTTCTGACCAGGTCAACTTCTCTTTCTTCTCCTTCATCACTCCCTCCTCCATCTCCTCCTTGCCCATGTCCTCCTCCTCTTTCATCTCCTCCTCGTCCTCCTCCAGCTCCTCTTCTTCTCCTTTCTCCTCCTCTTCCCCTCCTTCCTTCTCCCCCAGCCTCCATGTGTCCTCCTCCTGCTCCTCGCCTTCCCTGTCTTCCCAGCTGTTGGAGGATGGAGACAGGTCTGGCACTATGTGCAGGCTGCTGTTCTGGGCCATGAACCTGGCCGACTGCTCATTCCAGAACTGGCAAAAGTAAGGTGTCTGCTCCACCAGGCTTTGGTCCACGGTCTCATGGAAGGTCTTGTCTTCCAGCAGGCCCCTGGGTGGCAGGGAGAAAGAGAAGGTCCTTGCTGAGAGGCTTTGCAGGCCCCTGTGGAGCTCTGGTTTCAGGGCTCCCCAAGAAGCGGTTGTTGCCTACTGCGTCCACAAACGGGTGATGGGTGGGGGACAGGAGCCCTTGGTCCACTGCCCCTCCCACTCTTCTTTAGAGGAAGGTATCTCTGGGTTCTATGGAGTCTTAGAGGTGAACATATATGGTGGAGGCAGAGCCAGGAGGTCAGAGTTACACAGATGAGGGACGGGAACCCTGGGGAGAATGTGAACTGGCTCCAGACCTCATCTACTAGATATGGACAGGACAGAACTCAGGACCTAGCCTTGAGGGTCCCTCTAGCCAACTCCATTAGAGCTGCACCATCCTGGAGGGCCTTGGGCCACCAGTGGAGGGATCTTGTGAGGAAGTTCTATTTTTCAGGAAAGGAAGGGCTGGGACTTCAGAGGCTATGGGTGGAGCTGAGCTGACTGAATGAACTGGAAAGATGGGGAGGGAGGTGAGGATCCAGGGGGTGGGAGGCACCTGATGATGGTGGTGAGACAGTCAACCAGAAGCTGCTTCTCCTGCTTGGAGACGACGGGCACCCACATGTCAGGGGATTCTTTCTCAGAAGCCTCCAATTCCTCCCTGGCGTGCTCCCTCTTTGGCAGCTCCCTGGTGCAGGCCATGACATTCAGTGGCCTCAGTGAGCCACCATGCTGGGGTTGGGGGCATGAGCAGTGGTGGTGGCCTCACAATTATGAGGACACAGGTGAGTCTGGGGAGGCCCCAGCCTTAACCCAAACATGGTGCTACTGCATTTGGGGAACTAAGCCTGGCTCTCAGAATCCATGCAGGAACTGGAGAGGCTCCAAGTTGGAAAGGAAGGAATGGAGGATGGGGAGGCCTAGAGGGGCTTCCCAGGGGACTCTAGCTCTGTGCCCTTCTCCTCATAAGGGCCTAAGCAATAATGGGGGCATCCTGGGAAAAGCAATGCCCCATTACCCCCACTGCCACTGCACTTACTCTAGGCCCTCAGCAAGGGTTGGATCTGGAGTGAGAGAGGGGACAGTGAGCAGAGGAAGGAGACCCCCCCACACCCTCCAAAAGTTCACCGGTGCAAGAAGTGTCGGCGAAAGTCGGAGAAGAAGTTGGCCAGGAAGTAGTCGGTGGCATGGGCTCGGGCAGTGAGGCCCAAGTAGAGCATGCCTGGGGAGGGTGGCTGCGGGCATGGCCAAGATGTCTCCTCCTTTGGGATCTTACGGTTCCAGCTGGCAGGCTGGTTGAGAGACTGCTGTTTCTTGATGGGAGGCAGTGTCTTTGGGAAAGGAGAGGCATGGGTGGCAGGGGTTTGGGGACTGCACTCCCATCACCGATGGGTTCCTAGCCCCGCATCCAGGACTCTTGGGCCACACAGGGGTTTGATTCTACCCATTGTCATTTTTGTCCCTCCCTTCTAAGAGGCTGGACCAGGGATTGGAGGCATCTCTGAGAGCAAGCAAGGACCCTTTAAGTTATCCCAAGGAGATGGGCCTGGGGCTTATGGCCTTACCTTGTACCTTCTCATGGGTTCACAAGCTGTACAGTATGCCCTTCTCTAGGAAGCAAAGAGATCCCTGCTTAGAGTACAAGAGGCTGAGAGGGACTCCCCATCTTCCTACCCTTCCTGCTGGCCCACCAAAGGCCTGAAGCCAATGCCAGGACATGCTACCCTCTTGGTCCTGCACAACTCCTACCCATACCCTCTTCCAGAACCTCCCCTAGGGAAGTGCATCCTGCAAACAAGGAAAATATGATTATCCAACTGAAGGAAATAGGAGATGCCACCAAATATGTGCAGAATGTCCCAAGGGAGCTTGTCCCTGTGCTCTGGAGCTTTGTGGTTTGGCATGATAAGGAAACAGCTTCCCTTATTAAGACTTAATTCAGAAATCCCTTCTTCCGTGCCCTCAGGACATAATTTGCATCCACAGTTGGGCCAGAGCTTCAGAGGGGAGCAGTTCCTCCTTGGGGGTTCAGTGTGGTGGAAACAGAGGTGATCAAGGTACAAGAATACCAGCGTGGGGAAGCTATGAGATCAGGGGAGGAACCAAGACAGATGTTTTGTCCCCCCCCCGCCTGCCATAAAAGCTAATAGCCCATGTTTAGTGAATGCTTACTGGGGGCTAGGCACTGCTGTAGGTGCTTTATATGCATTAACTCATTTAATCTTCCCAACAGCAGTACGGAGCAGATAATATTTTATTTGCACTTAAAAATATTTTTTAAACTTTAATTTTTAACGTTGGGGCATTTCAAACGTATACAAAAGTGGAGAGAATGCTACAAAGACTCCTCCATTGCCTATTACCCAGCTTCAACAATTAGCAACTCATGGCCAATCTTGTCTCATCTACACCCCACCTCTGGATTATCTTGAAGCCAATCCCAGATGTCATATTATCCCCACTTTACAGCTGATGTAACTGAGAAGTTAAACACCTTGACCAAGATCACAGAGCTAGAAATGATCCAAGTCAGGAATCAAAACCGGGCAACTTGTTCCCAGAGCCTGCACCCAAAACCACCATGCCGCACAGTCCTCCACCAAGAGCCGAGCTGCATCTTGTTTCCCCTGGGTCCCCAGGACCCAGCACTTAGAAGGCACGCTTTAAATACCGAAGTAAGGAAGGGTCAGCCAGCCTTCTGCTTCCTGAGAGTCTCTTGGGGAGATGCTATAAGTAGCCTAATGAAAGAAATCTAATCTCTTAGGGCATGCTGGCCAGTTTTGCATGTAGGAGCATCTTGGATCACCACCTCTGTCCTCTCCAGTAAGGCCAATCAGAAAGATCTGCGGTGTTTAAGGCCCATTGTGCCCTCCTCACCTGCACTGTCCTATCTGTGATGGTGAACTCTACTTCCTGCCGCACCTTCTCGTCCTCCCACTCCTGTAGATCCTTATGGTACTGCTTCAGGAGGTCCTGTTGGTATACCTGTGGCCCAGGACAAGAAGAGAGAAGATGAAGGTCTGAGGTGCTTGTAGCCAGGCCTAGCCCTGGGCTTCTGCTGTGGGCCCCCCACTCTTCCAGGGGCTGGCTCTCTCTGGGGAGCTAGGGATCTCATAGCCCACACCACCTCCCAGGACTGGGAGCTGTGCTCCATCCCAGCTTCTCTCTGGGTTTGGTTCTACCTTGCACACCAGGTCCATGCTGTAGACACTGGCATGCACTGAGGCCTTCAGAGTCACCACAAATGGGATCATCTCTTCAGGAGCCACCTTCCCTCTCATGGGACTCACGGACACCTGTCGATTTGGGAAAGGAGTGTCTGGAGCTTCACAGGGATGGGATGGGATGGGGTGGAAAGGAATGGGGTGAGATAGAACAAGGTGGGATGGAACAGAGTGGGATAGGGTGGGATGGGATGGAGTAGGGTGGGAAGGGGTGGGGTGGGAAGGGATGGGTGAGATAGAGCAAGATGGGATGGGATGGGGTAGGTCTGGAGCCCTGCTGGAGGTTCTGATTCTGTGGATACAGGAGACTCTTACCTTCCCGAAATCGAGGGGCTTCAGCTGCCAGACAAAGACAACTGTCTCCTTCTTGGAGAAGTTGTTGAGGAACAGCAGGCGCCTGCACTTGCTCTGCACAGGAATGTTTCCCAGGGAGATGTGAGACTGGGACAGGAAGACATGCTGTTGGTGGAGACAACACAACAGCAACTTTGGGAGGTGAAGAAATAATAACCATAGCAACCACTGCCAGTTACCAAGTGCTTTCAACAGGCCAGGTATTATGGTAGGCAATCTACATGCATTTGATCTAGCCATATGATATAGGTGCTACTATTGTCCCCATTTTACAGATATGCTGCTGAGTTTCAGAGAGCATATTTTCTCCAAAGGTCTCTGGCAGGTACAGCTGGGATAAACCCAGACAGTCTCACTCTAAAGCCTATGATTTTCATCACTAACATGGACTTGGAAGGGCTGAGAAATCAGAATTATTGCATAGAAAATACAGAGCTAAAGCCATCATAATTTGAGTTTCTAAAGCAGCTGTTCTCAACCTGTGGGTCACGACCCCTCTGGGGGTCAAACGACCCTTTCACAGGGGTCGCCTAAGATCATCGGAAAACAAAAAGATATTTACATTACAATTCATAACAGTAGCAAAATTACAGTTATAGAGTAGCAACAAAAATAATTTGATGGTTGGGGGTCACCACAACATGAGGAACTGTATTAAGGGGTCGTGGCATTAGGAAGGTTGAGAACGGCTGTATCTAAAGGGTGGTTGTAAATTCACGAGTGGTCAGCTATTGGTATTGTCACTGGGCACAAAACAGGAGCTGTGTTGCAAGGATGTCTGGAAAGACGAAGGCCACATAAAAGGGGCACTTTCTCTCCGCCCAGACTAAGTACATCCAGGGCAGGACTTTGTCTGGCTCTTCTCTGTGTTCCCAAGACCTCCACAGTGTTGATCCTGCAGTAAGGATCCAAAAAGGGTAGGAGCAGGGGCGGGGACAGGCAAACACATAAGTGGATAGTGACTGGATGGGTGTATGGAAGGATGGATGGAGAACTGGGTGGATGGATGGATAGGTACATGGATGAGTGAATGGGCACGTGGGTCAATGGGGAGATGGATAGGTGGATGGATGAATGGGTCAGACCTCTCAACAGTGAGCAGTGTGTGAATTAAAGGTAGTGTTACTGACACTAGATATCTTTCAGCGAAATCCATCTAGGTCCAGGGGAGGGACTGTTCTGTTTGAAGATAATACCTTAGAGCCCTAGAATGGGAGAGCTTCTTTCTCCCACTTCTAATAACCCCATTCCAATGTCCAGAGAAGAGAGCAGGATGGAGGCCCCTATAGCATGTGGAGTGGCTTGAGCAGGGACACCTGTGGGCACTAGGTGGCAGGGTAAGCCTCTGGTGGAGCTGGTGCTGCCTCTTAAATCTGGAGGAGGCCTGGTTCTAGGCTTCACCTCTGTATCCCTCCCTTCTCAACATCACCTATGTTCCTTCCCAGCCTCCCCATCCCTCTGCACTGGCCACCCTGGGCCCTCAGGCTCCTCCTAGGCCTCAGGCCTTCCCAGCTCCCTTCCCCCTACCTGTCCAGGAACCACCAGCCTTGAGTGTATGGAGCTATAGTCCCATGAGATGTTGTGGAAAGGGGCTGTGTCTCCCATGACATGGGGGTCATAGCCCACTCCCTGGAAGCAGATGATGGCTGAGTTCCATCCCAGGATGTGTATGGGCACATCTACCTGGGAAGTTAGGAGGATGGGGGAAGGGACTGGTCAGAGCAAGGCCTGCTGAGGAGGCCAAGTCCAACTCCCGCCCCATGTCAGCCCAGGCTGCTGGTCACCGAATAGGTCTTGGCCTCAACAGGTGAGAAGATCCACAAGACCTGAGCAGTTGTGCCTGGCTGGATCTCCCCTTTGGGGTTGAGGCAGCAGAAGATGGGGTGATCGAAATTTTGTTCCTGAACCTGCGACAGGACGTCGGTCTGGATCTCATATGTCACAGGCACCGAACCACCGTTATACAGCTCATAAATCTGCAGAGGGTGAGAAGAGGGAAACCTCCAAACCAGCTCAGGGCTCCCATGCAGAGAGCCCTGCGATTCTGTGTCCATTGTGGGAAGACTGGTTGATCTCCATGATGTCACACTTACAACCCCAGAGTTCCCCTAAATACCTCTGATTTCCCTTATGGCTTCATCACCCAAGAAGTATATAACTGTATTTCCAGCCTGTGACATTTTAGGGTAATCTGTAGTATTTATTTGATTTGTTCTCAATTTACTGCTGTCAAGGTACAAGGGGACACTAGTGCTCATGTCCTTAGTGTTGAATTTAAGGGAATGTCCATGCACGCCATCCAGACCCTTCATCATTTTCTAGCCTCTGGTTCTAATCACCTGTGAGGCTGCCACTTTCACGTCTGCCATTAAGAGGCAGTCCTGCTTAAAGGGAGATAAGGGGGAGGAAGGAAGGTGTGAGGTCCCCCAAGACTAACTCCAAAGTTTGGAAATCACAGAACATCTTGGGAAAAAAAGCCAGAGATCTTCTGGTCCAATCCTTCATTTTAGAGATAAGGAGACGGGAGACAGAGAGGATACACAGTTCATCTGGCTTGAGGCCCACCCCCTCATCTTTCTCAGCACCCAATCCTGAATTTGCTGACTTTATTTCTCTAGCCTGGACCACCCTCTGAGCTCCAGACCTGGTACCAACTTCTATTTGACAACCCCTCTAGGTTGTCTCATAGGCATGTTGAATTTTGCCCAAACCAAACTCTTCACTCTTAATACCTGTTTCCCACCCCTCGCCCCCTTCAGCTCCTTTCAGCAAAGAGCATACATATTCCCAGTAGCTCAAACCAGGAGTCCTAGGTATCATCAATCCCTCCCTTTCTCTTACTTCCCAGATCCAATCTCCAGCAAGTCCCAATGATCCTGCCTCCAACATGTAAATTTAATCTGTTCACTTCTCTCTACTTCCACGGCCCTCTTGCAGGTCCAGGCTGCCATCTGTCATCATCTCATGAACAAAGGAGGAAGCGCGGCCACAGTTGTACAGTTTGGCTGGAGGTACCACTGGGTCTCCTGGCTCCAGATCCGGGGGCACTTTCCATTGTCTGCGTTCGGGGCCGCAGGAGCGTGGTCTGGCCTCTCTACAAAGCTCTCCTGGGGGCACATGAGGCTTTGCCTTCCTTTTTGAGCGTCTGGGCTTCTGCAAGCTTGGATATGCCCAGCCCTGGGTGGGCTTCTGGGAAGTCAGTGGAGTAGAGGGTGGTGTAGGGAAGTGAGCAGATCTCGGGGCTAGGGGACCCGCTCTCAGGTCCAGGAAGCCCATTCCTCTGCCTGGAGGCTGAATGGCTGGAGGCCCCTGCCCGGAAACACAAGGGCTTCTACATGATTAGAAATTTCGGAGCTGTGAAATGTTTGGAAAAATACTACACTCCCCTTTTGGAGATTTCCAATATATCTTTTAGAACAAAAAAACCCAATTCCTTCCAACTCATAAAAATTTCTTTAGCTTCATGAGAATTCACATTCCAGTTTTTCACATTCCAGAAAGGTGTTCCTCTTGGAGCAGTGATTTTGAAACTGGCTGAGAACTATTAGTGAGCAGGTCATGAAACCAATTTAGTGGGGCATGTCCAGCAAAAAACAAACAAACAAACAAACAAAAAACCAGAATGAAATAAAAATGAAAGCAGAGTATATTGCATATAGTAGTGTATGTACTGACCTGTGATGCTTTTGTTTCAGCTGTATGTGTATGTAATGCACTGCGTTATTATCCAAAATATATTAGTGTTGCTTATGGTCAAAGACGTTTGAAGAGCCCTGTGCTATGGTGGGGGGACCCGGGCGGGGACCTTCTTTTGCATGGGGATGAGACCTGGCAGAGGACCGAGCACCAGGCACCAGGAAGCTGAAGCCTCTCGCCTTGGGTCTCTCCCGGTCGCTCAGTCTCGGGGTTCAACCTGCAGCCCCACATCTTAGAGTGAGGGCTTCTGGGGGCAGGGTCTTTGTCACCCTGTCAAGGGCTGACGCAGATACATACAGGTCAACAGTTAGGCCTCTTGAGGACCAGAACGATGTAGCCCACTGACCTGCCGTGGGGGCAGCGTGTCGCCAATGGAGACAGGGATGAACTGGTGGTTAGTAGAGGTGAAGTGCACATACTTCTGCTCCAGCTTCACTGTCACACCTATGAAATCTAGCTGGAAAGAGAGAGCTCATGAGTAGCACCCTTCCCTGGGAGGAAGTGATGCACCCAGCAGAGAGACCTGGCCCCCAGCTCCCTGGGGGGCATGGTTCCTTGCTTCTCTCTTAGTTGTCCAGGACAGGACCAAGGCTGGGGCCTCACCAGGATCTCCCGGCCATGGGACACCTTGAAGAGCACTGGGAGGTGATCGGTGCCGATGAACAGGTGGCTAAAAGGGTGGAGACAAGTCTGGGGTGAGTTATGGGGCCCTGGTACAAGTGGGAGAACAAATGGTCATGGCACACCTGTGGCTTTGAGCCAGCTATCCCCTGGGTGTATGTGGCAGCCCCTAAGTTGGGAGAGCAAGAGGAGAGTTAAACCTCCTGTGCAGGTGCAAAGGCGGGGTCCTCCCAGGGTGATGGCCACTTAGGGTACCCTGGAGTCACACAGTGCAAGGCCAGGCTCCTCCAGGAGCCAGGGGAAAAGGGGGTCTCCAGGACTGGAAGTGCAGGGTGGGTGGAGGTGGGAGCACCTGTATTTGAACTCCACTGCCTGCTCCTGCCCGGGATTCAGGGTTCCAGCCTTGGGGATGATGGAGAATAGGCCGTTGTCCTGCACATGCATTTGGTGCAGCTCGGTGCAGTCAAACTCTGCTTGCTCTGCCCACAGCTCCAGGTCGATCTGCTGGTCACTTGGAAAGAGGAAGGCCCTGGGAAAAGAGTGCAAAGCAGGAGAAGTGAAGCCTCTCAGTCAGAAGACACGTGGGAGCTCTGAGCCCCGGGTGCGCGGGACAGATGGAGGCCTCCTCCATGCCTCTCGGCTTCATCCCCCCATTTGGCAAGTTGTCCCATGCATGGATGAGCAAACATGGCTGTTGTGGGTTCTCATTTCATATTGACCCCCAATTCTGAGAACAGAACCAGGGCTGTGGTGATTAAACAGGAAGTGAAGACTGGGGCTCCCACTGTGGGTGCTAGAGGTTGAGGGGGTTGTTTGTATATGAGTCTCACTTGGAGCTGGCCATTAACCCTGGATGGGTTTCTGTGACAAAACATTTGAGGCACCTAGGAATGCCAGCAGCATCAGCCAAGGCCCCCAAGAGGGAGGGTGCCCAGGCCAGCTTGGGCACAGAGCTGAGAACAGATGCCCCAGCAGGGAGGTGATCTGGTATCCGAAGCAAAGCTGAGTGTAGATTAATGCCCCTGAAACGCCTCGCACTGTAGTAGACATTGCACTCTAAGTAGCTGACAAGACAAGTGACAAAGGGGTCCCAAGGCCACAATCTGAAAAGGAGGAACCCTTCACTCAGAAAGAGGTGGACTTGGAGAGGAAGCTGAGGAGTGTCTTATTATTTTTTTTCCATCACCCTTGTATTGTTTGACTTGTTACCGGTGAATAAACTGCTTTTGTTGTTTTATCTGGGGGATATTGACCAGTAGCCAAACTGGAGATCTTGCTATTTTGGGGTCATCTGGATAATTTCAACACCTCTATTTCCCTCATCTCCCTCACCCAGTCTCCCTCTAAATAATCTCGAGCTCCTTTTCCCTGCCACTCCTCTAGTGCGGCCACCCATCTGGGAACTGCAGTAGCCTTGCCACCTGTCCTCCTGCCTCAAGCTGCTAATACGTTTCTCTCCCCACACCCCAGACCAGAGTGATGAGTCTTGAAAGTAGATCATGTCTTTGCACCCCACCCATCCCAGCTTACATCCCATTGATGCTCTCAGGAAGAAGTCCAAACTCTCACGAGGAGAAGGATTCCAAGGCCTCCCCAGCTGCGTCCGGGGCCCTTCCCTCCCTCCCCCAAAATGCTCCTGTCACACTGTGCCCTTTTCTCTTACCCACGTACGTGCCAGGTGCTCTGTTGGAAGGCTCTTTGCAGCCTGCCTGCCTCTTCTCCTGAGGCTATAGGTCTAGCTTGGCTGTAGATTTTTCCAGGAAGCCTTTCTGATGTGCCCCCCCGCCCCCGCTTCCAAAATGGAGTGAACTGGCCCCAGGGCTGCACACACCTCTTTCAAATCCCACCTCACCCTGCACCGAAAGGTTGGTCTGCCCAGCCCTGCCACACCTGGAGGGCAGGACCTGGGCTCCTCTGCATTTCTGTTCTGAGGGCCAGCCTGGAGCCTGCACCTAGGAAGCCCCAGTAAAGGTTTAGCCAATGACTTAATGAGTGCACGAGGGAACAAATGATGCTAAACAGCCTCTGTAAGGAATTTCCCCTTAAATGCAAGTCCCCACATCTCACTGGGGCAAGGGCAGAGACATCAGGGAGCAGAGGCATCAGGGGGCAAGGCTTAGAGTGAGTGGGCAGCAGTGTGGCCCCGTTTCCCCCGTGCTCTCCTCATCCTTGGAGTTCTCACTCCGTCTGTCCTGCCTGCTGCCACCTCCAGACCAAGTCCACATTCCCCGTTTCTTGCTGGTCTTGGCAGGAATAAAACCTTCA
The DNA here is from genome assembly GCF_001890085.2 of Hipposideros armiger. Classification (NCBI taxonomy): domain Eukaryota; kingdom Metazoa; phylum Chordata; class Mammalia; order Chiroptera; family Hipposideridae; genus Hipposideros; species Hipposideros armiger. The sequence goes on from NW_017731388.1 coordinate 3,146,351, forward strand.
GTCTGTTCTTTATAAGCTCAGCAGAGACTGACTAGAATTTTCAAAAATAGCCTTCTAAGGAATGGAAAGGAAACACAACACAAAAAGCCTAGCAGAGTCAAGCCGTCCAAGGAAGGTTTCCTGTACTTGGAATCCTGGAAGAAGCACAGACTGCCTTCCTGAACCTCAAATGATCTCCTGATGGATGGGCCCAGCTTGGCGGGCACTCTGCCTAGGTTTCCTCCTGCCTCGGTTTCCAGCAACCTGGACCCTCTCCATGGAGAGTGTGAGCTGGCTTGCTCCTACACAAACACACACGCACACACAATTCACCAAAATACCCTGCTCCACGCCAGGACACAGGCCAACGCCGCTTTTCCTGTCCCCGCCCCCGAGCCCCGTAGGACCTGGCTCCTAGCCACTCAAAGAGCCCAGTGAACGGCAGATGCAGAGCTCAAAGCAGGCCCGGGCCTTCCCCATCAGGCCAGAAGCCTTGCCTGCCAAGCTTCCTCAGTCATTTAGAGCTGGGAGCCCCCAGCTACTCATAGTCCCAGCTCTTCTCAGGGACAAGCCACTTAATGAGCCAGCCTCCCAAACTCCCTCCACCACAGGGAGGGGTGGGGCAATCCAGAGAGTGACTGGCAGCCATCACACCCCTGATGATGCAGCCTCCACCCCCAAGCCTCTCTTCTCAGGCAGGAAGGTTCCTGAGATCTCAGATGCCCCTGTCTGCATAGTTCTGCTCTCGTCCACCCACTGCCATGCCCAGGCTGGACTCCTGGCTCTCACTCCCACGCCTGACCCTGATGGGGACACTTCTCTCTCACCTCTGTTTAGCCAAGCGAAGTTGGAAGTCATCAAGAGGAAGTTTACTAGGAAATTAAGGCGCGTGGCAGAGGCAGGGAGGAGGAGGAACAAGAAAAAGCCCTGGCATGGAAACGGGATGTTTACTGGGCACAAGTTCGGAGCCCAGTGGGAGGAAAGCCAAGCACAGGACGGGCCAAGAGTGGCGGGCTGAGGGCTCCAGGCCTGCGCCCAACGTGGCTGGAGAAGTACAGCCGGCCCCGCGGCTGGAGAAGTACAGCTGGCCCCGCGCTGGCCTTCACGCTTCTCGCAGCCCCGTGCGGCTTCACTGAGTCACACCAATCTCCCTGACCCCACGCTGTGGCAGCAGATTCCTGTCCATCCCCACCGGAGACCCTCCACTCACCCCCATGCAGGCCTGGCCCCATTGGATTGGGGCTCTGTCAGGGGTGCCCCAGTGTCCAGCACAGTGGCTGGTACGCAAGAGCAGTTCAAAGCCTTGCTGACTAACTGCTGTCGGTGGGAGCCTTGGAGTTGAACAAATCTGGGTTTGAACCTGGCTCTGCCTGCTAATGGCTGAGTGCTCTTGGCTGAGTCCTTAGCCTCCCATCTGTGAATGAGTCAGCAGAGGAGGATTTTCTCACAGGGTTGGTGTGAGGCTTGGAGGAGAAAAGGCTTGTAAAGCACAGCGCCTGGCTTGTAGCAGACACTCAGTGGACACTTCTCATTCATTAGATATTGAGAAGACCATGCCACTCTCCAGCAGGGTGGTTCCACCACTTCTGAGCCTATTGGCACATCTCAGCCAGTGACAGGTCCTGCATCCTGCTGGACCCCAATTCCACCCTGGCCTCCACACCCCATCAATGGGGGACCCGCTCTTTACAGACACCAGGCAGCCAGGTCTACCCCCAGCAAGAGAAGGCCTGCAGCACCTGCCTCCCAGCCCCCCCAGCCGCCCCCTTTTAAGCCAGCCATACCAGTCCAGGGGCACCACTCCGCTGTTCTTCAGGGCCAGGAGCACCACAGAGGGTGGGGCCTCTATTGGCGCTGCCCCAAAATTGAACTCTAGCTTCAGTGGGGTGAAGACAGGGGGGGTATGGCTCGTGCTGTGTGGAGCAGAGAAGCAGAGCTCAGAGACAGGCTGGCTTGGCTCTCATCTCCCTCCAGGCGGGAATGAGAGACTCTGGGACTCAGGGGCAGGGTGGGCTAGTGCTTCAGACCTCAAGTCAATGCCCGCCTTCTCCAGGCCCCTTCAGGGATGGGCAAGAATTTGGAGGGAGATAGGGAGCCATTTCTCGGACAGGGCCTGGTGCTGGGAATGTGGGCAGAAAGCTCCAAGAATATCTTCCGATAAGCTCTGCCCCTCCCCCAGGCCCAGCTCACCTATGCCGAATGGGCACCTTGTAGGTAAGCTCCCTGGGGGTGGGGTCTCGTGCTAAGTAACTGTTGAGCATATCCAGGGAGAAGAGGTGCCACAGGTGCTTCCGGGTGATGCCCTGGGCGCTGCCCATGGAACAGACATCCAGGATGGAGAGTAAGGGGTACACGGCCGTCAGGACGACTCGGCACAGCTCCTGCTTCTCCTGAACCATATTATCTGGGGTAAAGGGGTGTAGAAGAGAGGAGTGGGCTTACCTCCCGGCTCCCCTGGAGCAGGGTGTGCAGAACCCCTGGGCAACCTGCCCCAGGACCCTTCTCAGGAGCAGCAGATGTCTCCCAGGCTGTGGACATTTTCAACAACAGACAACCTTTGTCTGATCCTTTCATGTACCAGGCCTGGTCTTAAGCGCTTCACACACACCACTGTATTTAATGTGCCTGCTTATTTGTGTGCAAACTAATACTTACTAACAGCTTTATTGAAAGATAATTTATATACCATAAAATTAACCCTTTTAACGCACACATTTCAGTGTTTTTTTCTGTATAGTCACAGAGTTGTGCAACCACCTCCGCTATCTAATTTTAAAATGTTTTCATCACCACAAAAAGTAACCTGGTACCGAGTAGCTGTCACTCTCCACTCTCCCCTCCGCTCACCCTTGGTAAATCTACTTTCTGTCTCTAGAGCTTTGCCCATTCTGGATGCTTCACATAAATGGAAGCGGTGGCTTTTTGTGACTGAATTCTTTCACTTGGCATAATGTTTTCAAGGTTCATCCGTGTGGAAACCTGTATCTTTACTTCTTTCCTTTTTCTTGCCTGTGCACCACTGTTATCCCCATTTTACAGATGTGGAAAGTGAGGCACAGGGAGGTTAAACAGTTTGCTAAGATTACATGGCTAATAAGCGTTAGGGCCAGGATCCAGTCCAGGGCAGCCTGGCTCAAATTCACATTCTGAGCCACTCCTCTGTGCTGTTCTGGATAAGTCCCCGTGGCCCCAGGGCAGGCTGGGAATAATTCCATTCTGTAGAGAAGGAAGCTGGGGCCCAGGGCGGCTGAGGATTTGTCTAACCTCTTACAGTAAATTAGCACAGCTCCACGCTTTTCACGTTGAGTCCTCCACAGCTCAGGCACCGCATACAGGGACACCCACACAGACAGAGGTGGCTGGTATGAGGTACACACACCAGACACCCAAAGGTGCACCCTTGCATGTTCACACTCACTCTGCTAGTTCTGTCTGGACCCTCCAAATCCCCCCATCCAAGTCCTGCTCACACAGTCCACCCTCTTCCCTCCAGGGACTGACTGTCCATGACTCAGGTACCTCTGTGGGAAAGAAGAGAGTAGCTGATGAGCCAGGAGTACTGGGACCGGTGGTTGGGACAGGCAGTCAGGCAGATGGCGTCCTGGGACCGGGGTGGCATTTGCCCCTCTGTGCGGTCCAGCTGAAGAGCTGCTCAGGGATGAGCCGGGTGGGGTCAAGGGCATAGAGGGTGTGAGTGCCTCTCCTCCTAACCCTTCCCAGATACCTTCTCCAGGCCAGCAGAGCACTGACTATCAAATAGGCTCTGAGCCAATGGGGAGCAGGTCCCTCCTCCCAGACCAAGATGGAAGGGACCTGTCTCTGTGCCATCGGCACCTGCTAAACGCTTTGCTCCACCTAGCAGCCTGGGAGGTAGGTGCCACCAGTAGCCCCATTTTACAGATGAGGGAGCTGAGGCTCAAGAGGGCCAGCCCCGTGCCGTACGTCTAGAGAGCTGATGCACCGCGGTTTAAGCCCTGCTCTGCCTGCTCCCAAACCGTGGTCTGACTAACTGGTCTTACTCTGTGCTCCTCACTGCCCACCTCCCTGGCCGCAGTCCCAGCCCAGGCCCAGTACCAAGGGGGTCATTGCTGATGCTCTCAGGGCTGTGTTGCTCCAGGAACAGGTGATAATGGAGGGTACAGTTGCCTTCGTTCAGGAGAACCAGCAACCTGGACTGTTTGCTGTTCACCGTCACATTCCCAAAGTCCAGCTCCTTCTCTTTTGCCTGAGAGCCAGCGTCAGCCAGCTGGAGTGGGGGCTTTCCCACCCCTGGCCTTAGGGAATCCCCAAGGAAGGGCAGGTGCAGGGGTGCAGGCCAGGGACCAGAAGGCTACCATCCCCTGCCCTCTTAGAGTTGAGCGCCCTGGGGCACCCTGGCCTGTGCCATGGCCCCCAGCTCCCCACCCCCACCCAGCAGCCAGGGTTTCCCCACTCACAGACAGGCTGCCGCGGGTGCCCACACCCACCAGCCGGATCATGTAGTGGGTGGTGGTGGGAGGCTTGGTGTTTGGGGGCAGGCCTGCTTCCCAGACCCACACCCCCACTCGAAACAAGTACTTGGTCTCCTCCAGAGGCCTGAAGGTCCACATCAGCTTCTGTGGTCACAGAGATTATCCCTGTATGGGGGTCTTCGGGAACCCCCCACTGAGACTCCTGGCTGTCTGAGGTCCCACTGCAGGACAAGCTGCGGTAATCCTTTCTGAGTGCTTTACCTTGTACCAGGCACTTTACACACATCGTGTGTTATATTATCGCCCTAAGCCTCTCAATCCTTTATCCTTACCAAGTAAGTGGTATTATTTTAGTGCCTCATTTTCTAATGAGAAACCAGAAACTCAGAGAATTGGAGTAACTTGCCTAAGGTCACACAGCTGGTGAGGGCACCTGGTGTGAGCTGGGGTGTGAACGCCCAAGGCTGACTCCAGAGTCTGCATGGTCTCTTGCCTCACCTCACTGATTACCACCCGAGTTCTTGCAGAAACCCTGTGTTGGTGGTTTGTGACCCAAGTGTGGCCTCCCAGCTAGTCTATAATGCCCTAGGCCAGGATGGGGTCTCCTCGTATGCATCCCAGCCTGTGCCCCCCTCTACATGGCCAGTGGAAACTCTAGGAGTCCCCTTCCTCACTCCTTAATGATAACCACCCATTTGGTCTCAAAGCTAGCTGCTCCAAACCACCTCCCAGTGATCTCACAGTTTTTGGGGCACCATGGGTGGAGAGTGGACTTGTCCTTGGGCAGTGGCATCAGAAACCCTGGTTTAAGTCCCAGCTCTGCACCTCCTCCTAATTTATAATCTTAGTCAATGAATTTTTCTTCTCTAAGTCTCAATTCTTTCTTGTGAAATGGGAGGTGATGATAATGGTAGCCACATCTACTTATAAGGCTGGGGAGGTGGTTATGGGTTGAATGGGAGGTGCACACAGTAAGCCTGATTCAACGGACATGAGTAAGAGATGACAGTGGGGGTGAGGACGGCAGGTACCCTTCCTTCCAGCCCTCAGCAATGGGGCAGGGCACTCACGAGGTTCTCGCTGGGCTGGATAAGCCCCCTGGCAGGCTGGACAGCCAGCATCTTTCGGTGCTGCTGGGAGATCCTCCACTCAAATACCAGGGGCAGACGTGAGGGGTTGCGGAAGGTGAAGAGGCTAGTGGAGGAGCAGCCCACCTGGGTGGGCTTGAAGAAGACGGTTTTGTAGGTGTCCAGCTTCAGCTGCAGCGGCTCTTCCCGGCTCTGCATGCTCACCTCCTGGGGCCAAAGGAGGGAGGACAGTGCCTGGACCTCACCCTGCAGTCCTGGCTCCCCCAAGTGTCCAGGAAGTCACGGGTGGGCAGATTTCCCTTTTGGAGAAGGCAGCAAGAAGCCCTACGCCAGCCTGGGCATGGGCAGCGTCTATCAAAGGCAGGGTGGGTCGGGACTGACCCAGGAGTTGGTTCTTAGAAAGAACTCAGGGACTAAGAAAGGATGTACAGACCATTTCATGGGCCAGACATGGGTCCACAGCCCGGACCCTTTCTCTGACCTGGCCCAAACACCCCCCTACCACCTGCAGATAAGTCTTACATTGCCCCCTGCTCCTTCCTGTGGGACTCTTCACCCCTTTCCTCAGCCCAGATCCCATGAGGTGGACAGGCAGGACACTGAGAGTTGGGAGAGCTGTTCACAGACATGGTGGGGGGTCCTGTCCCTTCCTTGCTACTTCTTGAAGGAGAAGCAGCCCCTTGCCTACTTTAATGGAGCTTTAGAGGCCAACCCCAGAATGTGGCTTTGAAAAGGGAAGCCCCAGACTGTGGCTCACTCCCAAGGACCCAGCCCTCTATTCATGCCTCCTACCTGGAGATACTGGGGACAGAAATTGAACTGCAAGTAAAAAATGTGCTGCTTCCAGGAGTTGCCCTTGGGGTATGTACAGATGAGAAAAATCTGGTGGGCTCCAGGGGCCACAAGGCCTGAGGTGGGCCTCAGGGAGATGTCTGAGCTGCTTTTGGGGGCCAGGTTGAAGGTCAGCCGCATGGAGCCTTTGTTGATCAGGAGCAGGCTGCGGTAGGAGGGTTCGCTGCGAGGCACTGCAGGAAATAGCTGGGGGTGTGAAGGAAAAGGGACCCATGCTCAGTTACACCCCCTCCCATTGCGACATATATACTCAGGGCAGTCTGTGTGGGCTTGGGCGGCTCCGTGTCTAAGGAGATCCACGATGCCTCCATGCACCCAGTCAACGCCCTGGGAGCAGAGAACGGAGGGAGGCCATGCCAAACACCAAAAAATGCTTCTGTCTTCCAGAGATCTCCAGACAGGGAGAAGGAGTGGCCACAGGAACTGGCCCTAGGAAACTAAGGCCTCCAAGACCCTTCCTCAAGGTTAATTAAGTGTTCTTTTATTTTAGGATGCCCTTAAACCATCCTTTGGAAAACCCACTTTCAGAGATCCTGGTCCAGGTGTGTCTGAGGCAAGTAGCCTCTTCTAGGTGCTTCTCCTGCAGGTGGCTGAGGGGAACCCTGCTTTGAGAAAGGGAAAGCCCCAGCAATCCCAGCTTCCAAACACTCCTTAAGTACCTAGGGTGTAGCACCAAGCTAAGAGCTGAGCAGGCTATAAAACACAAGGCCTGAAGTCGCTGACCAGGGTGCCCCATCCAGCAGGACAGCAAGCGCATTGCGTGAGGCATCGGGTAACAACTCGGGCCCAGAATGTGCTGGATGGTGGTAAAGACTACAAACCGCTGGGAAGAACTGGCCAAGGGAGAGGGACAGCGGTGTCAGTGAGGAGAACCCTGTGCAGTCAGGGAGGGCTTTTCAGGAAGGGGCGCCCTTGAGCAGAAGTGTATCTGGTAGGGGGAGCGGGATCGCTGCCAAGCACATTCTCCAAAACTGGTGCCTTTCCAGCAATATGAGGCATGAGGGTAGTGAAGACGGATGAAAGGACTCATGACATCATCAAAGAAGAAGCCAGAATTGGCACTTGGCCATCTAGCTCCAGGGTCTGTGCCTTCAAGCTCTCTGTCATCCTTCTGCTCAGAGAGGAGAGGCCTGGGAATTACACGACTTCCCGAGGAAGAGGCTAATCCAAGGTATGGGCTCTGTGACCCCACCTTAAGCCTGGGTAATCCCCAAGGCCAGGGGCTCATGGTGCGGTGGTCATATCGCTAGCGGGTGCTCAGTAAACAGGGGGCAGACAAATGAACGAGATGGAGAATTTTAAACCTGAGAGGACCAGAGAGTGTTCAGAGGAAGCAGGCAGGAGCCCGCAGTCCAAACCCCGGACTCTCCCCATTCCCAGTGCCGTGGCCCAGGAGAGAGTCCTCAGCTGGCCCAGAGTCCCAGGAGCTGATGGTGAGGAAGTTGGGATGGCCAGGGAGGGTGCCAGGATGTGTTTCTGAGGCCATCAGAGAGGGAAGAGGGATCTGCAAGCTGCAGCAGAAGCCACACTCCCCAGTCTCATCTCCCATAGCTGCTGGAGCCACTCTCACCTTGGGGGCGTCCAGGGAATATTGGGGGATGTGGTGCTCCAAAGCAGCAGCATAGCTGTGGCCTCGCGCCCGGAGTGTCAGACACCAGGATGGGCACACGGTGCAGTCCTCCTCAATATTATTGAAATTTTGCAGGACCTGTGGGGGCGCCGGACCCATGGAGATGCTCAGGGTCCTATGTCTGACCCTGTGGGGCACTCCAGCTCGCCCCCTGTTCTGCAGGCATCCTACATCGGGCACAGAAAGGAGGGACTCCCCGGGGAAGACAGTGCAGAGAACAACAGTCATAACAGCCTCCCTGGCCGGGCGCCAGGCCCCGCACTGAGCACTCAGCAAACACGCTCTTTAATCCTCACGACAGCCCTAGGACATCCTGTAGGAACATGCTTAGAGAGGCACTGGCCAATAGAAATATAATGCAAGCCACAAATACAAGTTGCAAACATAATTTTAAAGGTTCTAGTAGCCTCAGTAACAAAGTGAATTTCAATAATATGTTTTACGTAACCCAATAGATCTAAAATCTTATTTCAACATATAATCGATATATAAGGGATTTGTGAGATATTATACATTCTTTTCGTGCTAAGTCTTCGAAATCCAGTGTCTCTTACCCTTACAGCACATCTCAACCTGAACTGGCCACATTTTAAGTGCTCAGCGGTCACATGTGGCTGGTGGCTGTCATAATGGACACCTTAGGGCTAGAGCACGTAAGCCTAAAAATCTGACGGCCAAGGCAGGTGTCCACAGTCTCATTCCTACAAACCTCCACATCCCTCCACTGCCAAGTTATTAGAACGGAGGCAATTCAAGACTTGGCTTTGGAAAGCTTTCTCAAAAGTTCAGATCTGACCACAAGTTTATAGATGAAAAGACTCAGGCTCAAAGACATTAAGGGACTTGTCCAAGGTCACATGACTGGTAAGTGTCTCCGATCTTGACTGCACTGCTTTTCTCTTCTCTCGGCCCAGCACCCCGGCCACAAGGAGAGAACAGCAGGGCGGGCATAGCTGAGAAGGCATGGAAAGGACAGGGCCAACTGGAGATGAGGAGTGATGGGCGTCTGGGACTGAGGCTGGGCTCGGGGCGGCCTGTGCTCCAAGTTTCCTGACCAAAGGAAGCTGTGCGACAAGCCCCTCTCCCCATACACCTAATTAACTGGTGCCTCTGACTGTCCCTGGCTCCTGCCCTTGGCTCTATCCTACTTCAAGGACTAAAAGAGAATACAGGAGCCCCAGGGAGCTACTCCTGGTACACCAAACTTTCCCCAAGGGCTGACCCCAGCTGAGTTCTCCCCCCTGGAGGAAGAGAATGGATCCTGCAGCACCCCACTGTCACCCCCTCCAACCCCACCCTGCGTTCAGGCTCCCCGTCCCTTCTGGCTGCACACACCTTATAAAGCGCAAAGCCTTCAAGCTCCACCATATAGAGGCAGTTAGGGTGAGGCGGCCGGAAGTGCAGGCGCATGGCCATGGACTTCAGCGGAGGCACATCGCAGGTTTCTGGGGTCACCCAGAAGGGGCAGTCAGACCTGCGTGTCCAGACCACGGTGATCTTGCCCTTGGTGTGGTTCGTCAGGCACACGGGGACAGGGTTGGGGTCTTCGGGCCCGGGGCAGGCACCAAAAGCCACCTCAACAGGCTCTATGCTGACGGGCGGGGGGAAGATGGCCAAGTCGCTGGTACCGTCGAAGAAGTACTCAGTCATGGGGGGGATGAGGGGAGACTGTAGGGCTGGCGTGTCCTCCAGGTCCTGCGTGGGGAGAGACACGTGGGTGGGGGTCCGACTGCCATTCCTCCCGCATGCCCCCCATCTGCATGCTCTTTTCTGGAAAAGGCTACATACAAGAGCTCCACACAGGTCACCCCCACAAGGCTCTGGGGGCACAGGGCTGCCCAAGACTTGCTAGAGAAGGGGGCATGAACCTAGGAGGGTAGCCTGCCCCCGGGGGCCCAGTAGAATCCATCGAACCTCCATGGGAATCATGAGGGCCCCATTCTTATCCCGTGCCAGCTTCTTCTCATTCAGCATGAGGCCCAGGATGTCAGGGGGGTAGAGTGTCAGGCCCCGCACAAGGTGTGTGCGGTGCCAAGAGAGGTGCTGAGGCCTCAGGATGGCCGGCTTGGTGCTGTCCGAGTGGCAGGTCCCGATTAGGTCCAGGAACAGCGGGTCCTGCGACATTAGTCCATGTGAGGTTAGATTTCAGCCCCCACTTGCCACCTTGGCCAGGCACCAGATGGTCAGGCCTTGTCCAGGGGCCTGGCTTGAGGTACTCACTTCAAGGTTCTTGGCCCTGCGCATGCTGTGTGGGGTGAGGTCCAATCCCCGCTCTCCCTAGCAACAGCGGCAGAAAAGTCCCCGGCCTGGAGCAGTCAGAGCAAGACTGGCACACCCACCTGGCTCAGAGTGGACTTCATGTGCCTCTGGCCGTGCTTTGGCTCCAAAAGCCAGGCTGGGGCCCTGGAGGAGATGATCCAGGCAGACAGCCCCAGAAATTCCAGAATATGGCGGGGGGACGGGTCTGAGCAGCAAGACTTGTCTTCATCATTGGGCCTCAGATGGGCCCCTCTAGCTCCCAAGGGAGCCCCTCCTCGCCCCCTCCCCCACCACTCACCTGGTGGTGGATGAGACAGGCCACTCGCCGAAAGCAGATGATGGGGTGAGTGGGCTGGAAGGCACAGTGCAGGGTCATGCGGACCTTGCCCACCAGGGTCCCGAAGGTAGGTCTGATGCTGAAGACACTCTCCTGGCAGTCGATGGCAAACTGGAAGTGGGCTGTGCAGTCCGATTTATTCTCAATCCACAGGGGCTGTTCTGAGCGCTCTCCGAGGTTGACCCAGGTGAAATTGATGCAGTAGTGTTGCAGGGACACATCAGGACCTGGGCGTAGGAGATGGGGTCCCTGTGAGTGGGCCCTGCCACCTGGGTGGGGCTGGAGTATCAGCCTCACCACCAGTGTCTCAGAAAAGGGTCCCACTGATGGGAGGTGGGCTGCCTGGAGCCAGAAGGCCAAGCTGGAAAGGCGACAGAAGGCCCAGCAGCCTCAGCAGACCTCACCAGGGGTGAGGGTGGGAACTTGATCCCCAGGTAGCCAAACATGATTCCTCACTGAGCCCACCAGGGGGCAGCAGACACCCAGGCTAAAGGGCAAGGAGGCATGGGGCTCTCAGCAGGCAAGGAGCATTTCCCAGTCCTAAGCATGGGCTGCTCCTAACCCCAGGCAGTGCAGCATCTTGGGGTTGCCAGTACCTCTACAGAAACCAACGACTTTGAGCAGGGTTTGGGAGGCAGGTCCAGAGGGCATGATGGACAAGTAGTCCATAGTTCTGACATCCAAGGTCTCAGGGTGGAAAAACACCGACACATATTTCTTCTCTCCTGGGGGTACGATGCCAGAGGCTGTGGGGCACGAGAAGGCCTGATCTTTAGTCAGCATGTCTGGGGCCACTTCAATCTTGAAGGGAGCACTCACCTGTGGGGCCAGCAGAGGACAGGAGGGGTCAGATCACAGCGTGGGGAAGTCTGTTATTACTGAGGTGCCCAGCCAAGGGGGGCAGGGCAGCTAGTGTCCAGCTTGAGCCCCACTTGTCAGCTTTGAGCATGGACAATGCTACCTCCTCCAGGAGAAAGGAAGGGGCCAAGCTATGTGCTTTGTATGGGGACCGAACAGAGGGGTATCTTTTTTCCCCCCAAAGGTACCATAAAGGCTAGCTGTGGTCCTGGGGTCAGTATGGTCTTAGGGCGGCTCTTGGGGTTGCTCTAGGGGGTCAGGGAATACCACAGCTCAGCTTAGCTGAGAAGAGAGGGAGATGCCTGTTGACATGTGTGTATCAACAGACATGGGTTATGTGAGGCTTGGGGCCAAAGATGTGGAAAGGGGGGATTCTGTACAGGGAGTGGGTTTCAGGAACACCCAGCCCTGTGGTCCCGAGTCCTTCCCTCACTACCCCCGCATGCACAGGACACACACCACCGACGGGTTATACAGCCTGATCTGCCTCTCAGCCGTGCAGCCCACAGCCACAGAGCCAAAGTGTAGCACTTTCTGGAAGCCCTCAACATCCTGGTCCTCTGGTCGTTTCTGCTTTATGCTCACCAGCAGCTGGGCACGTTTGGCTGGGGCAGAGATAGGGGAGTATTGGGGAGAAACCCACCAGGGCCTCTGTGGCCCCAGCTGAACAGCCCCTCGAGGAAGGTAGGCGTCCCCAGGGAAACACTCGTCCGCAACACCAAGGAGGGTAAAGAAAAGGCTGGGGGTGAGGGGAGCTGGAGGAGGTCCTGTGGGGGCCAGGCCAGGGAGGAGAGTGGGGGAGTGCGGCACACTGAGGCTTTGCGGCCCAGGGAGGTGCAGCAGGTGGGCTCTGGGGACAAGCGAGAGGTCGGGCCTCACCTGTAGCCCGCAGCCGGATGCTGCTCTTCTGCTGGCGCTTCTCCCCATACCAGCACGTGGCCTGAACTTCGTAGATGACAGCCATGAGAGGCTGGAAGGTCACTTTGATCTGGCAAGTCTGGCCTGGCTCCAGCAGCCCCATGGTGGGCCACATCTGGAATGGGCTGGAGAACTCCCAGGTGAAGAAGGTGGGAAGGTCCCTAGAGGGCGGGACAGGTCAGAGCCACTGGGCGCATTCATATTCCCGTCCCCGCTTTAGAGGGCAGAGATGCTGGGCAGCCCACTTCACTCCCCCACCAGGCATGTCGGTCTCTCTCGCACCCAGGTACCCTCCTCACAGGTCTCGCTCTCCCCACCTCTGAGCCTCAGCCACTCCCCTCACCCTACATTGTCCAGGCAGAACCAGGCCTCGGCCATGTCCCCCATGGCACATATGGGCAACTGCAGGGATGGTGGGCAGATGAGGTTATGGCAAGGCAGGGTGGCCCTCAGGTCCACACAGAATGTCCCCTCTGCTTTCTCAAACCACAGCTGGTCCTTGTACTCCTTCTACAGCATAGGGGTTGGGGGACAAAGGCAGCTCAGGATTCGTGGTACCTGGGTAATGCTCAGGAACCACACATCCCTCTCCAGACCTTGGCCATCCCCCCCAACACAACCCCTGAGGGGTAGACTATGCTGTGGCCCTCCATCTCAGTTTCTGAGGGGAGGGTCAGTTATCTGTCTTCCATCACTGTCTTGGTCTCAGAGATATGGGGCCTCTTTTGAAGAGAACAAAGTATTTGGAGGACCATTTTGAGATCAGGAAAAGACCAAGGAACCTGGGGCTTTCTGATGGCACATATAGTAGCACAGCCTTCCCCCCGACACACACAATGTACAACTGGAAACCCCCCTCTGTCTAATGAGTTTAGGGTCTGATCTTTTCCAGGGCTTCCCAAGCTAGAGCTTTTGCTACAGTTGGCATGACGTGTGTGTGGTGGGAGAGCTCCTTTCTGCTCTGCCAGTTCCAAGGTCACTGTGCCTGTATCCCTCACTGCCCTCTGCTTGCCATGGTGGACCTTACCTCCTCCAGAGGTCGGAAGATGATGGGGAGATTGAGTGTTATGCCTGGGCTCAGGAGGATGGGCTGAGGGATGACCGTGAAAAAGAACTTGGTCTTGGGGGGCCTGCAAGAGAGAGCCAGGAGATAAGCACTTCAGGGTCAGGGCTCAAAAAACAAGAAGGGGCAGAGAGATCAGGAAGGCCCTGGAAAGCTGAGTCCTTGGGACCATGGAGGGGGAAAAGACAGGGGCTCTGTCATAGGAGGACCTGTCTCCCCCATCTTACCACTCTTCTAGCAGACCTTCACTCTACAATGTCAGGGCACCAACCAAAAAGATACACGGGCAAGGGAGCAACACTTGTATCTCCGATGCCCATGGTGATCATGGGGACAAGGATGGGGAAGGGGGAAGGCTACCCTGATTTAACCAAATCCCTGAGTGCTTAACTGGGGGAAACCAAGGAGGGGACAGAGGTGCCAAGGATGCTTTTCAAATCAGAGCACTTGGCAGAGCTACAGAGTGCCAGGGTGCGTCAAAATTGTAGATTCTGCAGCCTATAAGAATGTTAATAAGACAGTGATGTTGCCCAACACTATATACCAATAAATGTTAAAGTTTAGATGAATAAACATATTCCTAGGAAAGCATAACTTACCAAAACTGACTCAAAAATTACACAATAAATTTTATGACCATCCTATCAAAAGTCATCAAAGAAATTCAACTAAATATTCAAAAATCTTCCCATAAAGAAAACACTAAGCCCGATGGCTTCACAGTAAGTCCTACCAAGCATTTGATTTTAAAAAATAAATAATTCCAGCCTTATCTTCCCAATAATATAAAACAAGAAAACACTCCCCAGCATATTCTATGAATCTATCATAATGTTGTTACCAAAACTGGACCAAGGCAAAAGAATGAAAAATTACAGGCCAATTATCACCTTTAAACAAAATATTAGCCAAAAGAATTTAGCAATGTATAGAAAGAATACCCAATTATGACCAAGTTGGACTTATTCTAGAGATACACACAGTTGGTTTAACATAGAAAATCAATGGAATCCACCCTATTAATAATTTTTTTTTAAAAAGAATCAAATGAGCATCTAAATTTTTTAAAATATTAAACTTCAACATATGCTTATGAGAAAAACTCTCAGCAACCTAGGAATAGAAGGGAACTTCCTTAACTTGATAAAGTCTAAGAAGAAAAAACAACAACTGCAGGAAACATTCAAATTAATGGTGTAACAATGGACTCTTTCACTTTGAGATCATGAACAAGGATGACTTCTATAGCCACTCCTGTTTAACACTTTCCTATTCAACAGTGCAATAATGAAAGACAAAGAAAGAAAAGTGTGATTTCCATACAAAATGTAAGTGTGTACATATGAAAAAAAATTAATGATTAAATTATTAGAATTAATGAGAGGATTCACCAAGGTTTCTGGACACAAGGTTATGCACAAACGTCCATAAAAAAGTGACTTTCTAAAAAGCTAGGAACAAGCAGAAAATGAACAACTTCAGAAGATAATATATACATCACCATCAAAAATATAAAAATACTTAGGGATAAAGCTAACTAAAGATGTGTAAGATATCTATGGAGAAAATTTTACACTTTAATGAGAGACATGAAAGAAGACCTAAATAAATATAAAGATACGCTGTGTTCAAGAAAGACTCAATTTGTAATGATGTCAATTCTCCCCAAATTGACCTATAGGTTCAATTAAATCCCAATCAAAGTCTCAAAAAGTTTTTATGTGTATGTGTGATAAGCTGATTTGAAGATTTATATGAAAGTTCAAAGGGCCAAGAATAGCCAAGACAATATTGAATAAGAATGAATTTGGAGGACTTACACTACCAGATATCAAGATTTACTGTAAGCTCTAATAATTAACTCAGAATGATATTGGCCCAGGGAGAGACAAGTAGACCAAGGGAACAAAACAGGATTCATATGCGGATACTTGACATACATCAGTGGTGGGGGAGATATCAGAGAAAGTATGAACTTTTCAATAAATGGTGTTGGGACGAATGGACATTTGGTTGAGGAAAAAAAATGTCATTGGATCTTGACATCAAACCATTCACGAAAACCAATTGCATATAGATGAAAGACAAAACTATAAAGTCTTTAGAAGATAACTATAGGAGCATATCTTCATGACCTGGGTGGGGTAAAGCAGGATTTCTTAAGCAAGATATAAAAAAGCATCAAAAGCATCAACCATTAAAAAAAAAAAGATTGATACATTTGATTCTTTTGAAATTAAGAACTTTCTTTCTTCAAAAGACATGATACAGAGAGGAAAAGACAAGTCACAGGTGGGAGAAGATATTCACAACACATAACTGACAAAGGATTAGTATCCATGATTTTTAAAATTCTATTAAAAAAAGACAATTTAATAGAAAAATGGGCAAAGAGTTAAATAGGAATTTCATAAATGAAATGGTCAATAACATCTGAAAAGACACTCAACTGTATTAGTAATCAGGAAAATGCTAATTAAAATCACAACAAATTACCATTATTGGCAAAAAAAAAGTTAATCCTGACAATAGCAATTGTTGGTAAAAATGTGGAGGAATGGGAACTCTCACACACTGCTGGTGGGAACATAAATGATCCACGTACTTTGGAAAATTAAATCCCAATCAAAAGAAGATTATCTTTTGGCTTTATCTACAAAAAACAAACATATACATGCTCTAAGGGCACAACAATTCTACTCCTATGTATCTACCCTAGAAAAACTCTTGTACTTGTGCAACCAGAGATGTATACGTGAAAATTTTTTTTTTTAAGATTTTTATTGGGGAGTTGGGGGGATGGGAACAGTGCTGGGGAATTGGGGGAAGGGGAACAGACAAGTTGCTGTCGTTTTGTTCTTCTGGACAGCCGCTCACGCTGGCTGCTGGCTGCTGGCTACACACGGTAGCCCATGGCAAGCCACTGCACAGGGGCTGCAGCCTATGCCGTAGTCGGCGACTCATGGCAGCCCAGCTCCAGGTTGAGCTGTTGTTCAGCATCTTACCTGTAGAGGGCAATGTCACTAGCCCTCATATGTGGGATCCGAACAGGGGCCCTCTGGCATCCCAAGCCAGCTCTTAACCAACGGGCCACTCGGCCGGCCCTGTGAATGTTGATAACAGTCCCAAACCACAAACAACACAAATGAAGAATACATTGTAATACTGTATAAGTGTACATTGGAATATTATATTGCAATGAAAAAGGCTAAACTGTAGCTGCACGTGGATGAATCTTACAAACATAACTGAGCAAAATAAAAGAGTTTAAAAGTATACCACCTCACACTTGAAGCTGATGTTGTATAATATTGTATGTCAACTATAAGTGAATATACATATAGTCATGGGACGTGGAGTATAGTGTGCAAGTGGAGTCAAGGGAATTGTAATAGATAAGTATGATATTGGGGGGGGAAGTGGGGCGGCGGATTGGGGGAGGGGGTTGTCACTTCGAGGGGTAAAAAAGTATAACTATTGCAGTGTTGTACAGCTGAAACTAATTTTAAAAATGTGTATTTCACAGTAAAAAAAAGTATACCATGTTATTCCATTTTATATAAAATTTATAAAAAGGTAAAATTAAACTATGTTATGTAGGGATGCAAACACAGGTAGCAAATCCATTTAAGAAAAGCAAGGAAATCATTAGCATGAAAGTTAGGATAGTGGTTACCTTTATGGGCAGAGAAGGTGTTCCAATAGTGGTGGGGGACACATAATGGGAGAAAGTGAGCTTTGGACACTGTTATTATTCCATTATTTAATCTGTTTACATGGGTTTCACTTTCAATAATTCTTCAAACTGCACATGTTTTATATACTCTTCTCATTTTATGACATTTTAAAAGGTTTTTTTTGGTGTTTTTTTTTTAGAGTGCTTTCTTTGGGGCTCAAGGGCTAGGTCTCTGATCCCTCATACTCGTACCTGTACTTCATCTTCTGGATTTTGAAGGACAGATTTTTCAGAACCAGGTTCTTGGTGATCTCCTTCCCTAGTTCCCAGCCTTTCCATTGCAGCTCCTCGGCCACCTCAATGCCCCAGACGACCCTCTTCTTCACTTTTTCCTGCTTCTTTGAGAAGCTCATCTGAGTGTCCATGTAGCTGGTTGGCTGTTCAGTTGGCAGGGAGAAGGAAAGACGCATTATTGGGGTAGGATTCAAAGACCCAGAGAACCGGCAAACATCTCCCCACTTCCAGAAAGTATTGAATCACACCACCCCTCACTCTTGGAAGAGGCCTGAAGAAAGAAGGGGAGAGGAAGGCAGGCCCTGAAGTCAGATATTACCCCTTCCAAGCTCACTGGAATGGTTTTCCAACTAGATTCCCTGCAACCGTGCCCCTGAAACCTTCCCTGGGCCACCCCATCTGGCCATTACATCCGGCACACTTAGCAGTCTCAGCTGGCCTGTTCTGTGCCTCAGTGCACCCTCAAATGCTGCCTCTTCCCCCCCTCTTCCCCGTCCTCCCCCTTCACTCCAGAAACCTCTCCTAGTCAGAGTGGTCTACCCCAGGTACTTTTCCAGACCACAGGGACACCGCACCACTCTCTCTCCCATCCCTCAATTGGTGGTACAGAGGAAGGAGCCAATTTGCCTGTGACCAACTCCCCCAACCCTATGCCCTGACTTTAGGGCCACTCCAAGCTCTGCTTCTGATGATGCCAGAGGTGCCATGTGCCAACACTTCTTTATAATAGAAAATCCTTTCATGGATGGGTCCCTAACCCCTATCTATTTGAGCAGAGAGGGGAATGAAAAATTCCTGGGGTGCAAGGTGAAGGGAGGATAAACCAGGTGCCTCTTCCCACCACAGTCATTGCTACGAAGGCTCAACTCATTGCCACTTTATTTTACCTTTGACCATGTATTGCTTTTATATTGTTACATAACATGAGGATATATTCATCTGGTCAACAAATATTTGTTGACTATTGTGAGCCAGACACTGAGCTAAGTGCTACAATAGTGAACAAGGGTGACAAATCCCTCCTGTCTTGGAGCTTACTCTCTCAGTTTCAATATTTACAGACAGTGCCAGATAGCCAATGTAGTATTTTCTTTCCCAATTTGCCCACGGAGAAAGGGTGGCATGGGTGAACAAGGGTAATTTATTATAAATATCAGTTGGTGCATCAGTCAGGTCCAACCAGGAAAACAGAAGCCACTTTGGATGTTTAAAACAAGGAATTTAATGCACAAACAGGGATAGTGAAGTATCACCGAAATTAGCAGCACTAAGAAGCTGCTACCACACCTAGGTTAGGGGAGGTGGTGGGGTTCTCAGAGCCCAGAGGCCTGTCCGGTGGGGCTTGGAGTCACGGGGAGATGCAACTGCTGATGGAGACACTGTCAAAAGCAGAGAGGGTGGAAAAGAAATATCCTGGCTTCTCCCCTCTGCCCACTTTCCAATCTCCTGCCAGCTCAGAGCAGAGCAGGGAAGGGCAGTGAGTGACTCTGAGGGCAAACAGGCCCAGGAAGGCACAGATGGAGGGCTGAGATGAACTCCGGTCCACAGGGAGGCAAGCACAACCACCATCACATCTAATGAGACATGAGAATCCACAAACACAGAAACACACACTGTACCAAACATAAAGCCATACCCCACAGTCACACCCCTAGACAACCGCCCTTCCGCCTCCCCCTCCCCTGCCCCTGTGCTGTTATATAGAGAGAAACCCAAGAGCTGTACAAAGTAAGCAACATCCATATATTGGCCAAACACAGTCCTAGGGGGTCACGAGAAGAGCTTTCTAAGGGAAAAGAAAACTGCTGGCTACTCTATCAGCCTCCAACTCGCATCTCCCTAGGGTCCTCCTTCCCCTGCTCCCCCAAGGTCACTCTCGCTGCTCCCACCACTCCAGTCAGCTTGGTGCTCAATCTATGCAGGCTCTAGTGCTGGGGCTTAGACAGAAGAGTTAGGTCCTTTCAGACCCACCCCCTACCCTGCTACCCTTCCCCTGGACCCTGGACCTGTGGCACCCTTCCTTACCCGCCCTGGACGTGTCCTCACACAAGCACTGGCATTGCTGCTGCTGCAGGCACTCATGGCTGCACTGCTGCCGGTGATGGTGGGAGTGGCCATTGTGCAGGCACTGAGGCTTGATCCGGAGGTGATGGTATAGTCCCTCCTGTCCCTAGTCCTTGTGATGGGGCTTGGAGCTGCCTGGGTGGGCAGCAGGTGCCTGGAACACAGGTCCAAGGGGAGCACTCTGGCTAAGTTGGAGTTCCTGGCAGTTTGGAGCCTGGAAGAGACCAGAGGAGAGACAGGAGGGATGAAAGAAAGGCCGATGGAGTAGACTGGCCATGGCCATCATTATCACAGAGGAGGGCCTGCTTCCCAGCTCTGGCAACACATGTGAGGTGGCACCATGAGGAACAAGCCTGAATACAAGATCCAGGGCTTTTCTTGGAGCCTAGAGACTCACCATTCAGGAAAGGCACTTGGAAGAGGGACCCTGCCCTCTATGGCCACATTTGGCCATTTCTCAGCAAGCCCCCGGTGAGAGTTACTGAAGCACGTGCATTACCTTTATCTGGCTTTTACTCTCTATTTGTTTCCTCTGAATGTGTCTTGCCTCCTGTGAAAAGAGGAATAAGGGGCAAAGAAGGAGCAAATAACACTGAAGCGTTCTTGGCCTTCTGGGTTTCCTCTATCAGAACACGACCTGTAGTCCAGGCTTAAAGTAAGCATGCACTGAAATAACTCAACTCAAGACTAAATGAATCAACCTCTATAGCAGAGGGATCCATGGATGGACTGCAGCTGGAAATTATATGCAAATCTTAAAGACAAATTACATGCAAAATGCCATGTGTATGGACACGTGCTCTTTTCTAGGGACAGTCTACAGCTTTCACCAAATGCTCAGAAGAGTGCGTAGCCCTGTTCTGGAGGACATACAAGTGTCCCAACTGGCTCTGACTCCATCTCCTCAAATTCCCTCTTTCTTTAGCCGCCTTCCTTCAGCACTCACCCCCAGGTGTGGCTACCATATTGGACAGTATCAATCTAATACCTTTTTGGAACATATGTACATTTTGAAGAGTACTCAGTATACTTTATTACCTCTTCCAATAACAATCTCAAAATTAATAACAACTTCTGCTGACATTTACTGAGAACTTCCACGTGCCAGGCAGTGTTGTGAGGCCTTCAAACATATTTTAATTCTTACAACAGTTTATGATTAGATGTGAATTGCCTTTTATTTGACCTAAAATTATCTCTTTTCAGGTGTGGGGAGTGGCTCCTTATTATAATGTATTACATTTTTGTAAACAATTTTATGGTCACCATTTAGAAATTTATATACCTCCATTCAGACACTCTCCCACCTCCTCCCCACCACCCATCCAGAGCAAAAGATTCTGTTGATTCAGTTTTTCCTGATCAGTAACATCTCCAAACCCTCTGGAAGGGACTATCTTAGATTCATTCATTCATTCATTCATTCATTCATTCATTCAGAAAACATTTACTGAGTGCCTGTTAGGCACCAGACAAGACAGGCAAGGCCCCTACCTTTAATTGTGAAGTGTATGTTTAAATAGAATCAAAGAAGTGCAAGCTGAGGAGACAGAGAAGAGGGTCCCACTATTTTTCTGCTACTGGATGACTTTGTAGTCCTGTCCTGACTCATTAATGCCTGTCACTTCAGGGGATTCTACAGACAGCTCCTGCCTCAGGGCTCTGAAAAAGTCTCCAGCTAACACATGAAACAATCCGACGAGTGCATAGAAGAGATGAGAGAGGATGGGGTAGCAAATTGGTCCGGGCCAGGTCTTAGGGCTTAGTGGAGTGAGCACTGGTCCTGGAGCAAGAAAAACTTGGTCCCAGCATCTGCTTAGATTCATTTGAGATGGGCAAGTTTTTCCAAATCCCAGAGCCTCAGTCTCCTCACCCATATAAGGAGGGTTATGCTGACTGTCTCACAAAGTTGATGTGAAGCTCAAATGAAATAGGGGATTTGAAAAAGCCCAAGGTAAACCTATAATACTATAATTAACAACCATAACTTCCACACTAGCCTGCACTACTCTTCCAAAAGACTCACACATTTGCAATCATTGTGAACACACTGGGCAAGGAGGTAATGCTTTTTAATCCAATTTTCTAATCTCGAGGACTATATATATATATGATATATAATCAGCTTCCTTTATTTTACTCATTTCCAACCTAAAAATTCCTAAGATGATCAGTGGAAAATGTGGCAGGTCGTCGTGTAGAGTTGAGGGAGGAAGAAATAGGTAAAATGAAAGGACATAATTTACTTAGAGCTAGTCCTCCTTTCTCTTCGGGTTCCCCAGCCTGATTGATCTCACCCAAGTCTCAGTCCCAAGCAACTCTCTGAAGGACATGGAGGGGACCCCTGGGCACTTCCCGGAGGAGACAGTCTCTCGGGGCAGATACCTTTCTTGGCCACTTGCGCCGCTCCCTGGGTCCCTGGGATCAACGCTCAAAACTCACATCACCGCCATGTTGTCGTCTCCATAGATACAAGAAGCGCAAGACTCAGCGTCTCCTGGTATCCCAGGGCAACGACGGCAGCCCGAATGAGTCATGATTCCAGAGAAGGCGAAAGCGCCGCCCAACTTTAATCCTTACTTTCATTTTTGATTTCCTGACTTCCCCTGCTAATAGTAATTGGGCTTCTACCAGTAGCAACACGGTACGTATAGTCCCTTTGTTTTGACGTCCCCGCAATCGTGACTTTAGTTGACGACCAAATTCACAGGAGGCTATTCCATCAACCCAAGTTTGTGTCGTTCCTGTTCTTCCCCGACACAGGTTGGTAACATTGGGTCAGAATCTCAAACGGAACTTCGTTCTGTGATTGCAATTTTATTAACTTAAAAGCAGCGGGTACTATTCTTTATTTGCATATTGCTTTGCAAATGGATTCTTTTTGCTGGTGGGAGAGAATGTGTCCCTATCTCCTGGCCAGCACAAAGCTAACTCTTTAGAAGGGATCTGAAGGCTAATGTATGAAGAAGGCATTGCTATACATACTATGGATTTTTGGAAGCCCATTTGTTCATTAGTCTGTATGTGTGTTATGGGGGAGGGTCTCATTAGGTGAAGACTCCTGGGAGGTCACATAGCCGGAGGCTCGCTAGACTGGAGGGAAGGGACAGGCTAAGGGGACCATTAAGTTATGCTACCACGATTAGATCTGGAGTTTTCCTGGGATCAAGGAGTGTGGAACTCAGTGAGATTTTCACTGGTTTTAATGTTATTCTCAGAATCTGAGACTTGCACTTTGGATATGATGACTTTCATGCTGTTTGTAGTTTCTGTCATTTCCTTGTTGTTTTACCCTACGCTCTTTTCAAACGGTCAGCCTGACTCAGTTGGACCCATGGGACCTGTTTGTCCATTCTTAGGCCAAAAAGAAATAGGAGGCAGTTACTCTGGGGGCAAGGCTTGGTGGTGGTCTCAGTAATCCTAGAGACAAAAGCCCACGGAGGAGGAAAAGCTCGTGCATGCTAAGAGACACACTTCCTTGTGCCTCTTCACTGGGAGAGTGTCCCTCCAGAGACCTGGCCAGTCCAAACCTCGAGGGATTCTGGAATGGGACATTGAAAGGAGATTCTTAGTAGGGCCTCTGTGGTCCTCACTTCTGTGAGGTTCTGGCCACCTCCTGGGAGCTCTGCTGGCAATTGACTTTAACTGGTATGATATATTTCCAGGGAGAGCTAGACTTTGCCCCAGGAGGGGAATGGCATGAAAAGAGGCATGCCAAGGGGTTGAGCCTGAGGAGGGTAGAGGAAGCCAGGTTTGCCTCAGAAGTCTTCCTTTTTAGGAGTCAAGAATCCTGGGTCCATATCCTCCACAGATTGGTGACCTCCATGGTGACCATATCTTCCATGGATTCAAGAAAGACAATGGAGATGGGTACTGTTTGGTTCAAGGATATGAATAAGGGTGAGTGATGATTCAGGAAATTGATGAGGACCAAGATGTAGGAGAAAGGGAGGAAGGAGGATGAGTAAGGGAAAGACTCCAATCCTCCTGGTTTGAGGCTGGTGATGGGTGTAATAAAAATAAAGCACACTCAGTGATTTGGGCTTCAGCACACACACACAAAATATTTTCTAAGCTTTTCCCCCACACTCCCACACCACCCCCCATTCCCTACCCTCCACCCCTGCTACCATGGAATAGAGAAGACTGTAGGGTGGGAAATAAGGCAGATCTGAAATTAATCCTCACTCTGCCACTTATTGACTGTGTGACCTTGGGAAGGTCACATGACCTCTCTGAGCCCCCAGTTTCCTCATCTGCTATCTGGGGATAATTATCAAAAGGCTGGTGTAAGGACTGAGTAATCAGGCATGTGTAAAGTACTTGACACGTGGTATATAATCAACAAAGTTAGACACACACACATGTAGGTCACTCACTAAATGGGAGGTCCCTATAAATAAACTACTTGGCCTGTGCACCCTCCTCTCCTACCACCTTCCAACCTCTCTGCTGCACACTGGATAGGCAAGAAGTTTCTCTTCTCTCTACACTCTCTTCTTATTTCTCCAAGAAGGAGGCTGTCTTGCTGCTCTGGGGTGGAGAAAGACAAATGGAGATGCCAGGGTGATCTCAGTCTAGATGGCAAATTAACCTAGCTCCGGGACTTGCAAAGCCCTCTCCCACCTTCCTTACCCTGCAACTCTGACTCAATTTAGAGTGTTGATTCTGAAATCAGGTCTGTTTCCAAGGCTTATTTAATTTACAGGAAGGAGAGGTGGAAGGACATCCTTTCATAGAAGCTCCTGACCTCTGAAATTAGTGGAGTAAATCTTCTAGCCCAGTCTGAGGAGTAAGGAATGAGAAAAGGCTGCAGCCAAGAGGGCCACTGGGGTGGTTCAGGGCTGGATCAAGGAGCAGGCATGGAGCACACTCTACATTGGAGTGCCTTGTTCCCCTGTAGCAGCTGGAGTGAGTTAAGAGACTGATGGCACCTCCAGCCTGAAACAGCTGCCATGGCACAATACTGTCAGGGGCTTGGGGGTAGACTGCCATATGGCAAGAGAACTCAGAGAAAGGGGCTTAATTCTGCCTGGGACCCCCATAAGTTTTTCTAACTCTCCTGTGCCAATCCCTGCCTCCCCAGATAATTTTCTCCCTCTGTTCATCATCCCCACCGAAGGGTAGATAGACACGCAGGCCAACAGTAGGGAGATGGAGGGAAAAGGACATGAGGTTTGATCCCAGAAGACTTGTGTTCAGGTCTTGATTGTAGCTTTTAACAGCTGAGCAATTTTAAACAAATTGTTAAACATCCATAAAGTGTTCCTCATCTGTAAAATGGGGACAAACGGGTAATAGTTAAGATACTTAACACTTGGTAAGATACAGGCATTGATCTATGAGAATGAGCATCAGCTGGCCTTAGAGCCAGAGCAGGGTCCTAGGAGCTCACACTGTGCCAGGCCTTAACCCTTTAGTTATTGGGTCACAGGGAAGCCTAGGGGTGAAGAGAGGGGACTGGGAGTGCAGCCACAGTAATAGAGGACTCAGTCAGTGACTATTTACCAACTATAGTATCAAAGTATTTCCAGATTTTAATAATCAGCATAGCTATGCTAAATAGTAGTTGCAAGTCAGACCTGAAGACAAATCCTTACCTCACCAGCTACTATAGACTCGGTTATTTATTTCAAGCCAAAACTTGAAGTCTCTCTCCCTCTAATTTCTTCTCACGGGTGGAAAATCTGTCACCACGTCTAAACGGCTCTTTACTTCTTCTCTGAGCAGTGTTCCTTCTCTGTGTAGCGCTCCCAGCTGTCTTCCCTACACCATCTCCTGGGGGCCCTCTAGCTCCAAACGTCTCTGGCCAGTACCATGGACAGCTCCAGCTGACCAGCCTATCCTAGGCCATCCAACTTCCTCCTGCCTACTATCCATATTTCCTTTTCCCCCACACACCCCAGCACAGAAACCCTGAGGTATGAACTGAATGAGGGACATCCCTGAGAAGGTAGTACAGTGAAGCGGTGAAGAGCAAGCTGTGGAGTAAAGCAGACTTGATTTTAATCCCAACCGCGCCAGCTTGTAGCTGTATGAGCTTGCTCCTTCACGCCTGTAAGACCCAGTCTCCTCATCTGTAAACAAGGAAAACTTTGTCAGCTCAAAGGTGGGGAGGATTAAGTGGGATAAAAAAATTGAGCGTTCATTATATGTTCTGAACAAATGAAGAACACCATTATTCTGTGACTTTCCTATTCTATCGAATTCCTCAAACCCTTTTCCAGTCCCTTTCTGACCAGGGCCCTCTCTCAAGTAAAGGTGTCATGACGTGGCCACTGGCTCAGTGCAGCTGGCTTCCTTTGAGTGTGGAAGTTGGCTTGGATTTCATGGATGGTAAGGGAGCCCACATTTGACTGGCCCATGAGATTCTACCTTTTAGATTTTTTTTTTCAGTTTTGAAGTTGTGAGTTAATTTTAGGTACAGAGAAGAGTCACAAAAATAGTGCAGGGTGTCCTCATAAACCCTTCACCCAGTTTCCCTCAGGTAACATCTTCCACGACCATAGGTAATTTAACAAAACTAAGACATTAACCTCGGTACAACAAATACTATTAATGAAAGTATAGAATTTATTTAGATTTCAAAATTTGTCTGCTTAATGTCCTTTTCCTGTTTCAGTATCCAATCGAGGATCCCACCTGGGGCATTTC
Source organism: Hipposideros armiger (assembly GCF_001890085.2). NCBI lineage: Eukaryota > Metazoa > Chordata > Mammalia > Chiroptera > Hipposideridae > Hipposideros > Hipposideros armiger. The sequence goes on from NW_017731388.1 coordinate 3,172,474, forward strand.
CTGAGTTTTTTCTTGTCTTTCATGCCCTTGACTCTTTAGAAGAGTACTGTCGATTATTATGTAGAATGTTCCTCCATCTGGGTTTATTTCTTGTGATAGAGTAAGATGTGCATTATTGGGAACCATAGCACCAAGGTGACATGCCCTTCATAGTGCATCATATCAGAGCACATATGGTGTCAATATGTTTTACAGGTGATATTAATTTTGATCAGTTGCCTAAAGTGGTGTCTGCCAGGACTATTCACTATAAACTTGCTATTTTCCCCCTCTTTATTAGATTTTGATCATGCCCATTATTGCTTCTCTAGGATTATGTGTTCAAAACCAAGAAACCTGGGCCAGCCGAGTGGCTCAGTTGGTTAAGAGCTCGCTCAAGAGTTTGAGCTCTGAGCAACAGCGGTTCGAGTCCCGGCCCGAGCTTAGCAGCCGCTGAGCTGCCAACAGGTGGCAGGATGGCTCAGCTAAAAAAAGAAAACACAAAAAAACCAGAAACCTGTCCTCAGGTTTCCAATCCTACACTCCCAACCACTCCCCGAAGCCACACTCATTCCCTATTATCTGCCTGTTCACTTTCCTCTGAGTTTTCTTAAATTGGGCATTTGGATGTGTGTGCAGAAGCCAGATGCAGACACACCTGGAGTTCATTAGGTCAACAAGGTGCTTCTAGTTCATTTTCATGGACCTTTTTGTTGAGGCCCTACAGGTTCTTGCTTTCAGTGACACTCTGGGAAACAGTGGCCAGCAACTGTTCACAGGAATGTCCAGCCCTTTCCCAGGTCTGGCCCTGATCTTTGAGCACTTTTTTCAACATCTAACATTTGTTTGTTTGTTTTAAAGAAATTTTATTGGGGAACAGTGTATTTTTCCAGGACCCATCAACTCCAAGTCAAGTAGTTGTCTTCAATCTAGTTGTGGAGGGCGCAGCTCCATGGCCCATGTGGGAATCAAAGGGCAACCTTGGTGTTATGAGTCTGCGCTCTAACCACCTGAGCTAACGGGCCGCCCCTCTAACATTTGTTTTTTAAAACTCTCTAATAGCATTTTTTTCCCCACTTGGCCATGTATAACTGCTTGCTATCCATCAGCCCAGATGCATGAGCTTTCTTCCTTCCAGAAGGCTCTTCACTCCTCCAAGAGTTTGCTATCACCAGAGATCCTGCCACTAGATACATAATATTTTTTCAACCAGTTGAATGTGAAGAGATGTGCTTATCCAACCCTCCCCTTTGTCTCCATCTCTGTCTGCCCCGAGTTTATTCCAAGTCAGTGTGTCTTCTCATGCTGCCCCTTTAGAAGATGAAAAGGCATTACACCTCCTCTAGCTCCATGCAGGCTCCATTTTTAAAAGCTTTTGTGTAAAAGTGTATTAAAGCCCCCTGGAAAGCCTTAGAAGATGCCCTCAGCAGTTCCCATTCCCTCTTCACCTTTTTTTTCCCCTTCTGGTTACTACTTCTGTGTAAGAAATTACCCCAAACTCCAAACAATCATTTTATTTTGTTTATGAATTTGTAGGTCAGGAATTCAGGAAGGGCTTGGCCAGGCAGTTCTCTCTTGGAGTTTCTCATGCAGTTGTATTCAGATGTTGGTCAGGGCTGTAGCCATCTGAAGGGTCCCTTGGGTTAGACATCCAAGATGGCGCCCTCGCATGGCTGCCGGTTGGTACTGGATGTCAGCTGGGCACTGGCTAAGCTACGGAGGGGAACACCTATCTACAGCAGCTCTAGCTTGGCAATCTCAGAGTAGAACCAAGCAGAACCTACATGGCCTTTTCTAGCCTCAGGCCAGATTCAAGGGGAGAAGAGTGTCAAATAATCATGGACATATTTTAACCATTGCCACTCTCATCAAAATGGGATTCTTTTATAGCATCTAGGACATTATTCCTCTACGACTGTTTTCCCGGACAGGTTCTTGTCCACCCCCAGCCCCATCAGACCTTTCAAGCTGATGCTGGGAGTGACTTCCTCCCATTCCTCTGGGACTCATCAATTTCCACCTCCTTCAGCTGCTGCTGCAGGGGACTTGGGTTCTGGTCTGGATTCTGCTACTGTATGGCCTTGGGAAAGTGACTTCACCTCTCTGAACCTCTGGACTTCACCTCGCTGCAAAGTAAGAATTAGGAACAACCTCACTTCACAAGTTGTTAGGATTTAAAACAGATACTGTAAACAGCAGACCTAGCACAATTGGTGCTCATGATTATGGCAGAAATAACTATGGGCAAGTCATTTTCCCCCTTGGGGACTTAGTTTATCTCTAAAGTGGGGATAATTCCCTTATCCTGCTTCCCCATGCAGATGAGAGGAGGTCTTAAGTGGACCGACAGAGGGCCAGCCCAGACGTTAAGGCTTCCTGACCCCAACCTGGGCAGGAAGCCTCTGTTTCTATACCCATCTGAGGGGGATTTAAAGTGCGTGCGAGGCAGCCTGGGTGTGGTTTGGGGTGCGCAAGGTGGGGCTGCTATCTGCCTGACCCTGCCTTATCAGGTCCAGGCTGGCCACAGCTTGGCCTAGTAGAACAAAGAGGCTTTGAGAACCAAGCTGGGGTGTGGGATATGGAGCCAAGTCCCAGGAGGTGTGTTCCACCCAGGGTGCAGAGGGCATAGGGTGGGGGGAGCTGCCACTACCAACTCCTGTGGGGAACCCAGATGTGCTGCATACCCCAGAACGACCCCTGCATGAGGGTGTCTCCTAAACAGACCTCCTGGAGCTAGGCCAGAAGAGTTGCCTTTTCTAGTTGTATATCCTTAGGGGACATTTGCTAAGTTTTTTGTAATGGAGGGGTGCTTATTTCCAGTTCCCACCGGGCTGCAGGTGCTAGCCGCAGGCCTGGTTGCCTAAAGGATTGTTGCATTAGGCTCACCCCTTCCCAACACAGCACCAGTCACTGTCAGAAGCCACCCCAGAAGCAGGCAGCACCTTCAGGCTGTGTTGGGGGAGAGGGTTGAGTGCAGGCCCACATGGCTTTCAAAGAGCCATGCTCGGGGAGATTGGGTCTTTCCAAACAAGAGAGAAAAGGCTGCAAGTACAACTTGGGGATGGGTATGTGAAGAGAGGCCTCCACACAGGCAAGTCAGGGAGCTGGGGTACAGTGGCCCCAGTGTTGAGGGCAGTGTGCCCAGGCAGCTGCAAAGGCCTTACAGCCAGGAGTTTCCCCACTTGGTTTCCTGTACCCTTACACCCCAGTTCCTCCTATCTCCAGCTCTTCCTCAGGACTGTGGATGAGGCACACATCTTGCGACTTGCCTGGACTGGCCTATAAGGGGCTATTCTGAGTCTCTTTCCCATGCACTTCTGGTGTTGAGGGGAAGACAAAGATAGTAAGTGTCTCAAAGATCCCTTGAACTCAAGTAGACCAGCCCTGGGCAATGAGGAGAGAGGACATTTATATAGGAAAGCCCTGGACATCTCCCTTACGGGTGCAGACACTAAGGCCACAGGAGGGCCAAGGTCAAGGGTGTTGGCCATGGGAGAGCTGGATCTCAGGCTTAAAAACCTGAAGTTGAATTGGGCCCTTTTCTCACCCTCACTGTTCATCCAAACAGGTTTAAAGTCCTGGCCATTTTCCTGCCTAAATGTCTACAATCCATTACCTTCTTTCTGATCTCACAGCCACCTCGTCAGTCCAGGTCACCAACTTCTCTCCCCAGTAAATGGCCTCCCTACTTCCATGGCTGCCTTCTCTGGTCTGTCCTCCACACTGCAGCTAGGAGAGCTTTCTAAAACAATCTAATTGTGAGCTTCCCCCACTTCAAACCCTCCAGGCACTCAGGATAAAGTTCCAATGCATGGAACACAGGCTCTGTGCAGTCTAACTCCTGCCCACTTCTCTGCCTCAGCTTTGCAAACCCACATGCACCAAACAGCTTTGCAATGCTGACCTCAGAGTGGTTCCTCCAAGCCCCCAGGATCACTCAAGCCTCCAAGCCTTTTACTGTGTCCTTAGCCTGGATCTCTTCCTTTACTCACCTGCCATGCAAACTCCTTCTTGCCCTCCCTGCATGATCCTCGTCTCCAGGAAGACTTTGTAGTTCCCAGCCTCTCTGCAGCACTCTAATAGCCGCTGTGAAGATGTCAGGCACAACACTCAACACCTGGTGTGGATATCCATCTACCTGTGCTGCTCCCTACCATACAGTTCATTGAGAGCAGGGACTGCCTCTTTCTCTCACTCTGGTACAGTGCCTGAGACAAGGGTGTCCAGTAAACAATGACTGAATGGGTGAATGAAGATCACAACTGTGGATGTAGCAGCTTTGAGGACTGAGCATGGGCCCGAGAGGAGAGGTAGGCATTGGGTCTGTAGCTGCCTGGGCCTGGGCACATGGTTAACCTTCCTCTGGGCCTTGGCATTGTGCAGAGAGGAAGGGGTGGGAAGGATAGGGGCCACCGCACTGCAGAGGTAGAGGATGGCTTTCCAGGCTGCCTCTCCTTGTCTCCCTGCTTGCACAGTCTCCTCAGATCTGGGCCCAGGAGTCCCAGAAAAGCTGCAGGCAGGGCCCCACCTCCACCCCAAGGTTGGTCTCTTTTTTTTTTTTCAGTTTTATAACTTTATTCGACAACCAGCAGTTAGTTCTCATCCACATTAACTGTTTGTAGTTTTTTTAAAGTGATGACAGGTATGTGGGTAACCAATGTATAGAGCTTATTCGGTGAATCTTTATCCTCTTTATGCTTTCTGGACAGCTGCACCCGGATGCGCTGTGGGACATTCCTTATTCCTTTGGTCCAGACAGCTTTGTTGAATCTGGTGTCAGTGCATACATCTGGGGTTCCCATCTCCTTCATGGCAAATTTCCAGGTCTCTTTGAATGCCCGAGGGGCACACTTCTTGAAACCCACTTCATGGAGGCACTTATGAATGTTGATGGTGTCTTCTCTGGTCACTATCTCGTTGTTGGCAGAATGGGCTTCTTCTCTCTGCCCTTCTTTGCGGGAGCCATCCTCTTCGGCCTAAGTTGGAAAGCCCAAGTTTGGTCTTTTGAGGAGCTGAATTCAGGCACAGTTTTTTCTGAACCTTTGCCTCCTTCTGTCTGAAGAATGAATGTGGTTTCAAAGGAGGCCCATCTAGAACAGAAAGGTCTGAGGACATCCAATGGCTCTGTGTCTGCAGGACAGAGTGTGCCCAGGCCCAGTAGGAGAGGCAGCTAGCCAGCTAGCCACCACCATCCCCCAACTTCGTAGGAAAGAACCTCTCTCTCTCTCTCTCTATTTCTCTCTCTCTCTCTTTCACACACACACACACACACACACACACACACACACACACACACACAGAATGTCTACCAGGGAGAGAATGTGCAAATGAGTGGACAAGAGTATCTTGACTTTTTATGTTTCTCACTGTAAATGAGTTCATGGACGTCTGGCTCTTGTGAGCCTGGTCCATGAAAGTCTGCCACAGAGCGATGAGTCCACTCTAGATGTTCTAACAAAGCAGATTTTCGGGTCTGAAATGTTAAGAGTACCTTCCAGAGAGGACCCAAGTTCACCAAGAGGAAATCCTGGAGTAAAAACAGTGGGTCTTAGGGGGGTGTGGAGGGAAAAGTGGGTAAGGAGCAGTCAAATGTATGGTGATGGATGGAAACTAGACTTATGGTGGTGAGCACACTACAGTGTATACAGATATCGAATTATAATGTTATGAAAATTATATGTTATTCACCAATGTTATCTCAATTAAAAAAAAAGTGGGCATGAGAGTCAGATGCATGGGTTCAAATCCTGCTTCTGTCACTTGCTGCATAATCTTGGGCAAGTTATTTAACCTCCCTGTGTCTCTGTGTTCTCATCTGGAAAAGGGTATTATTACTGTATATACCCCATAGGGTTGTTATGAAAATCATATGGGTTTTGCATGTAAAGCATTTAGAACAATGCCTAGCAACTGGGAATCTTCATTAAATGATAGCAGTTATCGTTCATTACAGCCTGTGAGGGCCTATTCCCCCCCAGGTGACACAGTCCCCAGGGAATGGAATTTTCTCTGGAGTTTTCCTCCAGGGAGGTGGGGAATGGGTAAGGTAAGAATCTGAGCAGTCACCCCCAACACAGTAATTTCTGTCTAAGGCTAGAACCTGGGTGGTGGTACGCGCTAACAACTGGCTCTCCACAGTGGGGAGAACTTTAATTTGTATCATATACCAATTTCCATGATATAAATAGTCCCACATTAGCCTATTTCAACGGGCTCATGAAATTCCTAAAAATTTAACAATTGTTCCACTGGGCCTGGGAATCTCAGCTGATCTCTAGTAAGCACAGGAAAACCTGCTTTGGAATGGAGAGACCAAGAGAAAATGAAGAAGAGGGCCATCCTGTTTGGGCAATAAACTGGCCCTTCTCTAGACTAAGCAATGTTTCTCAAAGTGTGGTCTGTGGACCATCTGCCATGTTTGGGGTGTTTGTAAAAGTAAGTTTCTGGGCCTTACTCTGGATCTATTAAAGCAAAACACTGGAAATGGGACCAAGAATCATTTTTCAACAAGCCGCTTAGGTGATTCTGAGGTTTGAGAACTGCTAAGTAAGAGACCCCTGACTTATCCAAGTCAGAATGAGCCACAGAACCGTGAAGTCTCAGAACCATTTCATACCACAGTCCCTTATCCACGGTGAAGAATCAGAAAGCCAGGCCCCAAGAAGGACCAGAGTAAGGAGGGAAAGCACCTCGACTAGACAGAGCACAAGAGGTGGTTCTGGACAAGCAAAGTGACCATGGACTAGTTACCTCACTTTTCTCTCTTATCCAACCGTGTTAGGGCTGACCTTGGGGTCAGCATGCTAAGGCCTTGCCGAGCACACAGCACAGCTCTCTGTTGGGACTTTGCAGAGCTACTGGTAAGAAAGGGACTGCAGAGCAGGTGGGAACACTGGAGGTTTTGTCCTTGGGGGAAGGTGAGCAAACCCCTGGGCAGGCCTACCGCTGGTTCCAGACTACCCGTGTATTGACCCCACTCAGCATCCTGGACTCTATGGCTCTAACAACTTAAATAATTTTTATTACAAAAAGAAGAAAAGACCAAAACATCCCCAAAACTCTCCCATGGGCTTCCCCCTCGGCGCCAATAAATAAGGTGGGGAGACTGACCGGAGGAGGGGTGAGGTCATGGTTCAGCAGAGGAGGGAGCTTAGCCTGGGCAGGGGTAGAAAGGACATCCAGCCCACCCCCTTGGTTCCGGGCACGATGATCACATTGGCTGGAACACAGAACTCTGCCCACTGACAGCAACAGTCTCTGGATGTGTCCCGAGGAGTGTGGCCAAGGAGGAAGGTCATGGTCAGGATGGCCGCCCCATCCTGCGGCCTTCTCAGTTTCGGGCAGTATTGAGTCCAGCCAGCTCCCTGCTGGATCTCAGGGAATCTAGCAGCATCAACTGAGGTGCAAGCCCACCAAAGCGGGGCCTAGGACAGATGGAATGGGCCCTCCCCATTGCGGGAGGCAGATATGAAAAATTGTAGCGAGCTGGCTGGGTTGTGACCCACTGTGCCAGCCTTGAGGTCTATAGGATAGAAGGATAGACCACCCCCTTGCCAGCTCAGCTTTCAGCAATGTCACTACACCAAGATGGGGGTGGGGGATGCTGGCATTGCTCAGTCACGTCTCAATGGTAAAACTCTGTGGTGGAAGAGGTGGTGGGATCCAGTGCCCTTTGCTCAGGTCCCTTACAGGGCCAGTGCCCTCCTGGTGGGGAGGCATTTGGATCCAGTTGGGCAGTTCCGGGAGGGCAGTGGAGGGATCTTTTCAGCTCCCTGGCCCAGCCATGCCCAGCGAGTGAAAGCTGTTCTCTTCCAACAAGAGCTGTCCCAGGCGGTAGAGCAGCTGGGGGTACCAGTGCACACCCTCCCCCGGGGTCCAGCTGCCCCATGCCAAGTTGTGAAACAGTCGCAAGGGCCAGAAGGCCAACTGAGCCAGGCTGTGGTCAGCCACGGCCGCGAAGCAGGAGGCCACCACATCCTCTACCACCAGTGTCCCGTGCCTCGTTAGTGGGGCATAGGCCCCAAGGGCGACGTGTGTGGAGACAGCCGCTACTCGGGCAGGCTGCAGGCCTGGCATCCCAGCCACCAGCACATACTGGCCAGGCTGCACTTGACTGGCAAATGTGGCCCGGAAGTGGGCCGCTGGTTCTGTGTGATTGTTGGCGGTGAAGAGCAGGTGGGCGGGCGTGAGTGCCAAGCGGCGCGGGGGGTCCTGGGTCTCGATGACCTGGAAGGCCCTCAGCCTATCTGGCTCTCGATCCAAGAAAATGAGCACGTCGCTGAAGGTGGGATTCCCATCCTCCCCCATGGCCAGTACCCGGTCTCCTGGCCTCACAGCTGACAAAGCCACACGTGCCCCGCTCTCCAGGCGCACCTGGGCTCCAGCAGGGAAGCAGCCACCTGTCTTGGCTGCGGCCGAGTGCTCTGTGGGAAGAAGGGCATGAAGCGGTTACTGCCGTGGAGCTCAGATTCCTAGTCACAGCCCCCCTCCCCAGCCCAGCCAGAGCTCCCCTTGCTCCCAGAGAGCCCCCCATCACTATATCTTGGCCCCTGCCCCCACTTCCCATGCAGCCTTGAACCCACTCCCACCCCCAATGTGATCTTCTGTCCTCCCCAGTCTAATCGTTTGCCAATGAGAGCAGCATATTGTAGCTCCAGTGAGTGAGGAGGAAAGGGCCCTCCTGGAGTCCAAGTGAACCCCCCCACCCCATCTGTTCTCAATCCTGACAATGCTGTGAAGCAGAGAGGCCAGAGGTCAGGTGAGCTGGGTAGTGGTTTGTGGTCGGCTATGACTTGACACCCAGAAAGCTGCAGCCTCATAGAGAACGATGAGTCGCTTAGCTCCTCTAGGGTCTGGCTGTCCCATTATTTCTCACCCCTTGATCAGACACTTCCCCCAAATTTCCCTCTCAGACTGACACACCAAGTTCTGTGCCAGAGCTGGCCCTTGGAGTCTCTACAGAAGTGGGTGGAGGACCAGCTGTGGGGTGAATACAGACTCCAGGGAAGCCTGCCTCAGTGGGAAGGGTAAAATCAGTCTTCAGTTCATGTGTTGTGTCCTTGTGCAGGGACAGGACACAGTGGCATCAGTTGGTAGGATGGAGAACAGTGTTTCGGGGTCAGGGATAATGAATGGAAGTGGCCACTCTGGGAGCTGGCTCCAGACCAGTGTTTGCAGGTGAAGAGTGGATGTAACTTGAAGTAGATACCATTGGCAGGAAGTGCTGAGGGGAAGGGTGGGGATGGGGCCACCACAGTGGGCCCTGGTGGGATCAGGAGTAGTAAAAAGCAGGCCTGTTCTCAGTGTGCTGGGTCTGCAAGTGTGACTACTGCATGGTGCCAGCACGCAGGGTTGAGCCTGCAGCCCTGTGGAGTCAGTCTGGCAGTCACACTTTTTGAAGGAACCATTTGAAGCATCCATGACTGGGTTCAGTGTGGGTGACAGGGATACTGACAAGATTTGAGAGAGGGATGCGGCCCCTATGCCTGCCAATTCGCATCAACAAGGCGGCAAACCTGGGAAAATCCACTTTATTGAGTTCACTCTGTTTATTCTGGCCCTCATGGCTGGCTTTGCCCAAAAATGTTCAGTTTCAGGTCCCTGAGGGAGAGCCTGGGGACGCCTGCGCCCCCCTGAGAGGAGCATACATGGTGCCCCAAAGGGCCTGACCTGCAGCCCAGTTGTGGGTTCTGAACCTCTGGGCTCCTGGCTCCTGGTCAGGCATGTTGGTGTCTGGGCACACCCTGGCCCAGGCCCACCAGCCCGCCCGGGTTCTGCACCACACTCGGTGGGGAGGCTGTGTCTGTCACAGCCTGGCTTCCACATCTGTCCCGCTTGCTCTGTCTTGCACCTCCTGCCGCAGGCTCTGGACTGTGGACCTCGAGGTCGGCACCCAGCAGCGCTGGGACAGGGCCCTGTCTCCCTAGGCTCCTGCCACTGACACTACCAGGCACGGGAGGTGCAGGCTGTCACAAGCAGAAGCGAGGAGCGCCGCTGACGTCCTCTTTCCCGGGATTCCCGCCTCCATCCCCTGGCCGGTCTCTTCACCTTCTCGGCCCCAGCGGGCCCTGCGCCTCCTGCCCACGCCCTGCGGCCCCGGCCCCGGGCCCAGTCCCCTGGCATCCGCTCACCGGACTTGACGGAGCAATGCACGTGGGCTTTGGACTCGTAATACACCCAGTCGAAGCCGGCCTCCACTGCCAAGCGCGCCAGCAGTCCGTATTTATTGCGGTCGCGGTCCGACGTGGTGATGTCCACTGCGCGGCCCTCATAGTGCAGAGACTCCTCCGAGTGGTGACCGTCCTCGTCCCAGCCCTCGGTTACCCGCAGCTTCACGCCCGGCCACTGGTTCATCACCGAAATGGCCAGGGAGTTCAGGCGGTCTTTGCAGCGCTGCGAGAGGAGAGCACGGAGTTAGGGGAAAGAGGAGGCCCGCGCGTACAGGTGGAGGATCAACCTCACCCTGGGCTCTCCCACTGAACCCGCTGGAGTTGGGAAACCGGGGAGGGTGCTCTGTCTGTCTCTCTCTCTCTCTCTCTCTCTCTCTCTCTCTCTCTCTCTCTCTCTCTCTAAGGAACCGAGATCCCTAACTCGCTTCCTTCCATTCTAGCATCCGGCTGCCCCAGGGACCTGGACCGCATGGTGGCGCCACAAATCAGGAGGGCGCGTCAAGCCCTGCACCCTTGCGACTCCCTTCGCTGATAAGTGGCCCCTCCTTCCTGTGCGCTCTCTCCCCCGCTCCGGGTACCGATTCCTCCACAGACCTGGCTACACCTTTCCCGCGCCTAGTTCTTCTGTCTCACCGAGGCACTGGAAACCAAGGACTGCCCGCTACCTGGAGGGTGGGGGTGGGAGCGAGCCAACTGCCTGCGGCTGGCCTGCTAGTCGTGCAAGGCCGGAGGTGCCCAGTAGGTGTCACCGTAGCCTCAGGGCTGAGGCCCGGCCACACCGGCCCTGGAGGCACGGCAGGTGCGGAGCCCCAGTAGCGTGGGGGTGTGTTGCAAGGGAATCTGTCGGGCGCCACAAAGCATTCCTTCTGGGACCCTCTTATAACCCAAAACCCGCCCGCACCCCTGCCTGGGATTCGGCAGCCCTGGAACTAGAAGCTGATGGTAAGCCCAGCTCCGGGCCTGGCTCTATGGAGGGCGACACGAAGCGTCTCCTGCTACAAGGGTCCCGGCGGTGCTGATAATCCCAAGCAACATCCTCCCTGGGCCCGGAGCCCTCCGCACCTCTGCGCTGCCCCTGTCTGGGAAGGGACCCGAGAAACCGAGCTTCTGATCTCAGGGAGCCGGCTCCACGCTCTGCCTCACATCGGGTGGGAGTAAAGGCGCGCCCCAAGGGAAAGACGGGAGAGATCACCTGTCTGTGCTGCCTCTCTGAGTGCCTGCAGCCCAAGGGGCCCTGCAGTTGACTGGGGAGAGGGGACCCTTCCACAGTCTTTGACTCTGAAATGCGAGGTGTCACCAGGTGTGGGCAGCCCATAGCTCAACCTACCCCCACTCCGCAGAGCCCGGCCCCACAGACCCTTGGACTCAGTCTCCCAGGAGCCAACACCGTCTACAACTTAAGGTCCGGCCATCCTCCCCGGCGAGCAGCCTAGCTGAGGCGCTCACTGCCCTGGAAGGGAGCTCCGCGCGCGTGCTCTTGCCTCCAGACTTCTAGTCCCCCACCTAATGTCAGACCGCGGGCCCCTGCTCCCCGCCCCTCTCTCCCCCGCCACTCCCCCTCCTCGGGTCCAGAGCCGGGGCGAGCGCTGTCAATGATTGCCCAGCCCGTGGCCCGGATCCTTATCTGCATTCCTCCGCGCCCGGCCCGGCCCGGCCAGGCCACCAGCCAACCTTCGCCCCGACACTGGCCGGCCAGCCCCGGCGCCAGGGCGCACGCTGAGGGCCGTGGTCTAGCTGCTTTTCCTAAAGCACCTAGAGCGCGGGCTGCCTGCCTGCAGGAGAAGCCCCTGGGATACCGCTGAGGAAGGGGACGTAGCGTAGGTCTCGGGCCTTGAGGACTGGGTTTCAGGGAAGAGAGGTTGCCCCATCCCACTCCCACCGGAGTTGGGCTGAGCACGGGTCCTGTTGCGAGCACGCAAGAGACTGGCTTTAGCTCTGCTCACTGCCTCCATGGCATCCCAGCCCCTCTCTTCCAATCCTCCCCGTCCCCACCACCAAGCCCAGGGATCGCCCAAGTTCTGCCCCAGAGCCCGAAGGCCCCGGCTCCGCACCCTTCAACCGCAGCTGCACCGCTCAGCTCTCTGAACAGACACGTGGGCTCCCCCGACAAGTCCCCTATCCCACCTCCGCCTCTCTCGCCGTTCCTTAACCCCAGACCCCGTCGGGACGCTGCTCCAGGAGGGGGCAGCGCAGCGAACCAAGAGCGCGCGTGGAGTAAAGGCCATGGGGCCCTCCGCGCCCGGAGTTTCTTCGTCTCGGGGTGCCGAATGGCTTCGACATGAAAGGGGGCGCAGCCTTGCGTCGGGTTAGGCCGCTAGGGACCGTGTGGGTACCGGAGGCGCAGGCGGCAGCCGGGTCGAGATACCTCCGGGTGCCGCATCCGACCCGAGCTGCCAGAGCGCCTGGGCAGAGGGACAGCCGCCACCCCGCTGGGCTGTGGCGCTCCGCAGCGAGGAGCTCTTCTCCTAGCCTCCGGCGGGCTCCGGGATGCCGACACTCCCGCCGGGACCCCTGGCCGGCCCATCTCGGGCAGAAGGCAGCTGGGCTTGGCGAGAGGGGCAGGTGCCAGGGGGCGTGCCAGCCAATTGTGAAAAGGTGCCAGGGGGGCGGGTAGGGCCGGACAGGTGGCGGTGTTTCGGCGGCGGCGCCCTGCGAGGGCGGGTCGCGCTCACCTGGGTCATGAGGCGGTCGGCGCCCGTGTTCTCCTCGTCCTTGAAGATGATGTCGGGATTGTAGTTGGGGGTGAGCTCCTTGAAGCGCTCAGAGCTGCGCGCGATCTTGCCTTCATAGCGCCCGCTGGCGCCCAGGGTCTTCTCGGGCACGTTGGGACTGAACTGCTTATAGGCGAGCGGCACGAGCTTGCGCGGCGGCCGCCGGCGGCTGCCCACCACCCGGCCCGGCCCGCAGCCCCGCGCCGCCGGCACCAGCAGCAGCAGCAGGAGCAGGCAGAACCGCAGTCGGGGCCGGAGCCGGGCGGGAGACATGGCCGGGGAGCCCGGGAAAGCGGTGGGCGAGGGCGCCTGGTGGGCTGATGGGTGGGAGAGACGACCCGGGCGCTGCGGGGGTTCAGACGTCCGGGTGGCTCCAGGGGGCTCCAGGTGGGGGCGCCATGAGCTGCGCGGCGCAGCGCAGGGCCGGTGGGAACTCAGGTGCGGGGCGGGGGCCCAGGGCCCTGGTTGGTGGCGGCGCGCTGTCCCCCTCGGCGCCTCGACTCTGAGCTGCC
>NW_017731388.1:3186034-3223178 GCF_001890085.2 Hipposideros armiger
CTGGCGGGCCCCGCGGTTAGCACCCTGGCCCGGCGGTCAGGCGGCTCGGGCGGAGCGGGAGCTGCTGCCGTCTGCGGCGCAGCCCGGGGCCGAGTGAGAGGGGAAATGGAAGAGATCCGGGCTCGCGCCCCGCGCAGACCGCACCCTACCCATGTCCCTGCCTCCTGTGCGCTCGACAGCGAACCTGCAGCAAGGGCAGCACAGCCTCCTCCCCCTCGGGCGGGCGGCCCCGGCACTAGCCAGCCCTCGTCCCGCGCGCTCCTCCGCCGCGCGTCCGCCCGCCCGCTGCCCTCGGCGCCCCCTGCGCTGCCTGAGTTTGTCCTCCCTGCCCGGACGCGCCCCACCCCGCCTTGGCCTCGCCTTTGGGCTCCCCGCGGCTCCGGGTGCCTCGCCAGGCGCAAACCTCCCTGACAGGAGCTGCCACCCCCACAGCGACCGCAACCCACGGCGCGGCCGGACGCGAGGGGCGGGGGACAGTGGCCGGACCGCACAGCCGCCTACGGTGTGCCCTGCGGGGAAGTAAACCCAAAAGGCAGGAGGCCGCTAGTAACCTGGTGCCCCACCCTGGCCCGGGAGACGCGCCCTCTCAGCTTGGTGGAGCTGAATTCTGTATCAACCCGGTGCACATCCCACGGCTTGCCGGGTGTGAAGCTGGGAGTGGGGCGTCCTGCCTTAGAAGAATCAGTAGGGATTTTGAGTTGGAAACACTGTTCAAAGGAACAAGTTGAAATTGCAAAGGGACAAGCCAAAGTGTAGAGAAGGACACCCAAAATGGTGATGTCAACAAAATACAGGAGGAACCCGACTGGCAACGTCAAAGAGGGGCAGCACAGGTCTCAGTGACAGGGGCTTGCTAAGAAAGCAAAAATAAAATACAATTCAAAGCCCGTGGCGTGTGGCATACAGGAGCTGCTAAATAATTACTCTCTTAGCTCTACTTTACAAATTAACAAGGACAGAGAATACATAGAGGCAGCTGGAGAAGTAAACATGGGTTGTGTGTATTTTAATATGCCATTAAGGAAAGCTAAATGAATTAGGTTTCATTTTGCTAAAACAAGAAAAGGCAAGTTTGTTTTAAAAAAAAGAAGAAAAAACCCACTAACACCACAACAAACTACATATATGATTTGGTTGCAATATAGTCTACAGAGTCAATAGAGAGAAATAAAAGGGTGAGAAATTAAGAGGTTAAAAAATTCTCATTCCAAGGATATTAATACAATAGGCATATTATTGATACTTATGTGCCTGATAAATGGAAACTATTAGATACTATTATACCAAGTATTCTACTTGCATTATCTAATTTAAATTCACACCCCCAAATGTGCTATTATCCCCATGTTAAAAAATGAAGATTTGGAGTTCAGAGAGAATAAGTAACATGCTCCTGGCTGAGGGGGGTGGGGTGGGGGGATTCAACCCCTGGTGTCTTACCCCAGAGCAGGTGCATTGGCCCCCTGTGCAGCACCCCCTCTCCCAGTACAGCCTGGGTTTGGGGTTGAGGTGGCTTTTCCCAGATGCGCTCACATTTTCCCTGGATCGATTTGGTGAACACGAATTCAGAATTGAAAGGGACTCAAGAGAGTGCTTAACCCAAGCACTTCATATTACAGAGAAGGAAACTGAGGCCCACAGCAGGGAATTTAGGATGGCCCCACCGGGAATGGAGAGGCGACTGTCATTTGGAAACAGTGGATTGTTCCTTTCCTCCCCTTTGCCCATATCTTCTCCCCATGCTCCACTCCTTCTTATATTAACATTCAGATTCTAGGTCTCTGAGTCACAGCTCACTTTTCCTTGAAAGCTTTCAAAGTGCTTTACATGTTTTCCAGGGTTCAAGAACTATGCCTGCAAGTGTCCCCATCTCCTCCCTCTCTCCTGCTTAGATTTTTGGGGCAGGCCACGCAGCCAGGTCAGCAGTCTCCCAGGCCATCCAGCTCTCTGTTTTTATGGAGTTCCAAAAAAGAAAATCCATAGGCTTCCATGGTCACCCATCCCAGTCTTGTATAATCATTTTCTAGACAAACTTTGCCCTAAATTCAATCTTTCTTTCCTTCTCTCTCTCTAATGCAAAATCAGCTTCTTTCTTCTTTCTGGCCTTAGCACCTCAGGACCATTATCCTGCTTAGTGTCTCAAATGCATGGTCTTGAAGAGTTGTTAGATTCACTTTCAGTCTTCTTTTCTTCGGTGAAAGACAATTGCTTTAAGATTCTCTCAGAGGCTCTAGTTTATAACCATTTATTAACTTTGCCATTCTCCCTCTTATTTCTCCTCTTAAACTGTGATCCTTTTGAATACAAATCTCTGGGAAAACTGATCAGCATCCAAGAAGAATTACTTAGGTAGCGCTGATGGAGCTTGGCATGAGGGCGCTTTTAGAGCTGCACAACCTCACCTGTTTGGTTTAGATGATGCTCTACTAAATCTAGACCCTCCTCAGCCTGGCTGATTTAGGAGCAGTGATCAGGGTGTGTACTGGGAGAAGCAGATGGGAGCTGGCGTTGATCAAGTCTTTTCTCCATGACAGGTGCTTTAAGCATTTTGTAAATATTCACAATAACCCTCTGTGCACAGCAATTATTATTCTCATTTTACAAATCTACAACTCTAGAAATAAGGTAACTTGCCTGTGGTCCCACAGTTAAGATTTGAACCCAGCTTTTTTATTCCAAAGATTTGAACCCAGCTTTTTTATTCCAAAGCTATAGTCTTTTCTCAGGACACAATGGTGGCTTAAGATCTGAAGCTCAAACTTAGATCAGCATCAGTCCAGTTCCTTCAGTGGAGGAAGGGGGAGAAGAAGGTAGAGATTAGAAGCATCATAGTTTCTACAGCAGTGACACTGGAGCATTTTTAATCCAAGATGGGGCCTAAGAACCCTGGTCAGAAACGGCCTATGTTCTTAGCTGTTCAATAAACGAAGGGTAGCTTTTGAACTGGGCCAATCTGCTAGACCTATCAAACAAAGTCTGGTTCTTTTTCTGGTCACTGTCAGGCTCTTGCCAACAGGAAAACTGGAGAGCTGAGGAGTGCCACTCTGGAGGCATCAGAGACCTGGGGTCTGAGCAGCAACCTGATCAGGGAACATCGCCTCTGAGTCCTGGGCCCATGAGTAAAATCACTTCTTCTCTCACTTTTAGAGCTCTTGTACCCCTCAATCATCTCTATTTTGAAAAGAACACAGTAAAATCAATTTCTTTGGATAATATGATTTTTTGTTTATAAAAGTTGGAAAAATAGGTCAGAAGAAAAGGGAGGAAAATACACCATAGAACCTGATCATTTAAACATTTGTAAACGCCCATGTTCAAATCTGTAGTCAATCTTGAATTTAGTGCTATAGTACAAATCTAGTGTACTTATAGTGATATATTCGTATATACATAGGTGTATATGTATGTGTGTAAATATATATGCACATGCATACACATACTGCATAGGTCTATACTTCCAATCAGCTAGGCTCTTTTTCCCCCCTAACCCTGCCACTTGACCAGATCAGTCCCGCTCTAAATCTATGGATACTGAGCCACAACCAAACAAGTTTCAGGAATGTAGTTAGTCCAATATCTTCCAATGACTCTGTGCATGGCAGCCCTGGCTCAGTAGAAAGAGCACTAGGCCTGGAGTTGGCAGATCAGTGCCTGAACCCTTTTTTTGATACCTTCTACCTGTGTGGTCTTGAGCAAGTCACTTGACTTCTCTGAATTTTAGTTTTCTCATCAATAAAGTGAAATTTAATACCACCTACCTCATGGGGTTGTTGAGATGGTTAAAATATTGGGTTGTCGGAAAAGTCATGATGCATTTTTGCAACGAAAAACACAGAAAAAAAATACGTTATGACTTTTCCAACAACCCAATACAAAGCTGCAAAGTATAAATCTTATGTATAATTCATTTTTACTCTCTGCTGGGTTCACTAGTGGTAGCCACAGTTCTGATTCCTATTAGCCGTCTAGGAGGAAAACATCAGGATGTTCATATATGTGTGCCCCGAGACAGCAGTGGAGGTAGTGGCGCTGCTTCTTTCTGTTAGGGAGCATCTATCTTCTGCACACACCATGGTACAATAGACACATAAGGGTAGAGAATGCAAACAGAAAAGGAGAAGAGACAGTTGTCCTCCAGGAATTTACTATTTAACCTTAAAAATAAATCATGAAAATAAAAGGCAGTTGTTACAAAGCCATGAATGCCACTCCTAAATGAGTACCTCTTAAATGAGATGGGTTAATAAATTAGATGAACTTGGTCTAGAAGAATATGGAAATAAGAAACGATGGGCCAGGTTAGACTTCTTGGAAGACATCCGTTTTGAAGGAAGAAAAGAATGAAAAGGGTCCTCAGGAAAGGGCAGTGGCCCACGCAAAGATGATGGCACTCCTAAGAATGAAAAGCCAAGTTGGATACTCTAGTAAAGGGGAGAAACCCTAACGTTATATCCCATGCAACCTTCACAAAACCTTAGGAAGCTGACACCATTATCTTCATTTTACGAATGAGGAACTGAGGTTCAGAGCTTGTGAGTTGGAATCCAGGCCTGTTTGACTCCATAATAATCCAGTTTCTTGGTGAGTGATTCCTAGGACAAGCATGCTGGGTTGTTGACCTTTGTTCAAGTCGCTCATTTTCTCTCTAAATCTCGGGCTCTCTTCTGTTATCTTCATCTTGGGCTTTTAAGACCTCATGCTCTATTTGACTGACCACTTCCCCAGAAGGTTGGGATCACTCTGACTTCTACTGTGGATTTTTTTAAGAGGTCAGCAACTCCACCAAATTTGGTCTATATGCAGAAATGGAAGCATGTCTGTCTTTCAAGCCTCAGATCAGTCCAGAATGCCTTTGGAGCCACTCAAAACTAACAATGCTTTGAAAGCTAACTATTGATTAGAAATGGGAATGTCAAGTTACCTTTGCCCAAACAATAAGCTCATTACAAGGCACTTCAGAGAGATTCAAGCAATAAAGACCTTGCTTTGATGACTGTGAAAGGGTAGGAAAAGGCAACAGAATTAGTTACAAAGAGAATGTGCTTTGCTCTCAAGTCAGAGACTAAAGATTGTGGGACATTCTTATAGACAGGAAGAAAGACATTTGTATAAATAAATACATTTCTGTATATGGATAATAACATGTTTACTAACCAATGGGCTTTACTTCTGCTCCAGGGTCTCTATGTGGGAAGAAATTTGTTGCTTAAAGAGAATCTTGGAAAATATGTCTAGTGCAGTGGTTCTCAACCTGTGGGTCGCGACCCCTTTGGGGGTCGAACGACCCTTTCACAGGGGTCGCCGGGGCCTCGTATGTGGGCGTATCTGCATGTGGGCCTGGAGATGGATAGAGGAGCGGTGTCTCAGTTCCTAAGACCATCGAAAATATGTGTTTTCCGATGTCTTAGGCGACCCCTGTGAAAGGTTGAGAACCGCTGGCTCTAGTGACTGTTCGGTAAAGGAGGAGGGGGGTACCACTCCTAATACTCAAGTGATGCTCTTGACATGCTGTCAGTGTTCTGTACGAGAGTTGGTACCAGTCTACTCACACTCTCTTACCAGTCTCTCTTGGTAGAGATAGCATCTTAAGGATGCTGGGGACCTGTAGCCAAAGAAAGAAGGTATTCAGTCGTTTGCTTTTAAATAACTTATATTCTTAGTTTCTACAAAATGATCAATGCATTCCATTATGGTTATAGCTAACAAAATGGTATTTACCGTATTTCCCCATGTATAAGATGCACCCTTTTTTGAAAAATTTGGGGTCTAAAAACTGGGTGCATCTTATACAGTGGTTGTATGAGTGCAAAAAAAAAAAACCAAGCGCAAAAAAAGCAGGAAATGCAAGTAAAAAAAATCTACAACCACTGTATAAGACGCACCCAGTTTTTAGACCCCAAATTTTTTGAAAAAGGGTGCGTCTTATACATGGGGAAATATGGTAACCCCCCCACTCTCACCTTACAACTGGTTGCTGCAAATAAAAAAAGATTACATTCATTTATACCCACACATTTCTAAAACTACTTCAAGATACAGCTGGTGTGAACAGATGTGTGTATACGTGCGCACGTGTGTGTGGATGAGAGTTAAGTCTTCGTTTATTCAATCAACAACTTTTTTTGAGCACCTACTAAGTGCCAGGCACTGTTTCAGGTGGTTGGGATGTGAGAGAACAATAAAAACAAACAAACAAAGATTCCTGCCTGTATGGAGCTTTATTCTACTGGGGAGGCACTGGGGAAACGGACAATTAAAAATAAGTATAAAAATAAATAAAATATATAATATGTTAGAAAGGAATAAGGGAGGACTCTGAGCACAAAACAAAACAGGATAAAAGGATTGGGAGTGCAGCCAGCTTATGGGGAGAGGGTGTGAGGTAAGGAGGCAGGTGATTCTGCTAAGTGGGGTGATCAATGAAAGCCTCATTGAGAAGGTGTGACTTAAGCAAAGATCTGAAAGAGGTGAGGACTTCAACTAAGTGGATATCGGAGGGGAAGAGCATTCTAGGCTGAGAAAACTACATAGAGCAAAGGCCCTCACATGCTTGCATATTAGAGAAACAGCAGGGAGACCAGTGGGATCTCAGATGATGCTAGGGGAGCAAACGGAGTAAGCTTGACTTTCTGTGAGGGTGCTTTTCAAACTTTTTATAAAGCTCAGAGTGAAGGTAATTTACCCTTCAAAGAGATTTATATATTGACCTGTAAATATGGACACAACATTGTTAAGTAAAAGCAAGTCACAAAACAGTATTTATACACACTATTCTTTTAAATTTTTTAAAAGAGATAATACATAGTCATGGCTTTCACTTTTCTACTTCATACATTTGAAAAATTTTGGGGGAAAAAAATCTATCGTTTTAATATCATCTTTGTATTGCAGGTTTCTTGGAAGCAGGAGCTATGTCTTTGTAGCCATATACATATGTATGCATGTAGATAATGTATGTACCTAACGTATGTATGTAGCATAATGCCCATTGGTGGGGATGCTAGTAAGCATTTGATACATATGTATATGACTTGAGTAAATGCATGTTTAATGATTCTGGTTCTTGTTGAATATGGGTTTTTCTGTCTCATTCCCAACACATTTCCTACCAATCTGTGCCATTCATTTGAATTCCTTTGTAGTGACCTAGGATTTTCCTGTGGGACATTCCCATTTGCAGTTCAAGCCTATGTACAGCATAAGGTTCCACCAATCAAGGTGGTGAGTGTCTCACATCCCCCGCCGGGTCATTCTTTGGAGCTTCATTTTGGGGATCTCACTTCCCATCGAACTCTTCCCACTAGTTATCCAAGTGGCTTATCTGTGAAAACGTTTTCCATTCTCTTTAGATCATTTCAATATCAGTTTCACACCTGCTTCAATTCCATTCGATGACCGCCATTAAGTTAGTTTTGAGATTCCTCTCCAGGAGCATAGAGTCCGCTTAGAGTCTCACTCCCAGGAACTATTTTCCAGATATCTTTCTGGTGGGACGCTCAGCTCCCACCAAGCAGTCCCTGCTTTGAAATGGCTTTGATGAATGACCCACAGGGACCAGGCCAGTCCCTGAATTATCACATAGCGCCCTAGGTGAGAAACATCAAGTGCTCTTTGTTGTTGCTCCATCCCCACCCTATATGAACAGATTAAGTAAATATAGTTTCGTTTGGCACAGTTCTGCTGTTTCATTCTTCAAATTCTAAAAATGCACATACACTTTGACCATTCAATAGTCCACGGTGCTGGAGCTGGGGCCTCACTGTACTTCACCTCATTCAACTGGTGACACCTCCAAACACAGTGTGGCTGCAACTTGTGGCCAGTGAGTGCATCCTGGGTGCATGACAGCCCAGTACAAACTCGAAGTTGGCCACCTCACAAGCCAGGCACCCTCACAGCTGCAAGAGGAACGACCTCTGCCTTTTGCTGAACATTTCACCGTTTTAATTTCCCCCTTAAGCACAATCCAGCCACTGCATCTTTTTTTGATTCACAATGCCATTGTACTGCTTATCTACTCCCTCTGTGCTGCTTTCTAATTATGTAAATTATCCTGCCACATTTAATTCACTAAAGGGCATCAGCACTACCAGAAAACCATTCCAGTGGGGGAATTAGCATCACCTTCATACATCACCAGAGTATTATTATTTGTATTGCTGTTACATCAGGTTACTAATCAAGCAGAAATCCTTACTCCCACCTCCCTTTCCCCCAACCAGTGCCTTCCTGTTCCTCCAATATGTGACATACGACCAACTAGTATTGCTTTGTGCCCTGGAAGCGCCAGGCAGCCATAATAAATGAAACTGGCGACCTCTCCTTCTCATCTGGCAGCAGTCTTTTTCTGTCTCGAATGAGGGATCTCTTTACTATCAGGATTCCCAGCAGTGCTGCTCTTGACCCTTGCACACAGACCCAGACCCTGTGGGGCTTCCCCACCAGCTCTGACTCCTTTCACAGCCCCCTGCTCACCCTTCAAGGCCTGGGGTGGGAGGGGAAAGGCAGGATAGACTGCCCGCCTGGAGGATTACCCTGCCCCTACTCCATTTTCCCTTCTCCTGTCACCAATTTCTGACTGCTGTCGATCCTATCAGGGGTCCATAAAGCAAGGAGGACTCTGGCCCGGGAGAGGGGGGTAGGGGTTAGGCAAACAGGCCAGGGAGGCAGTTGGTTGAAATTTAACCACAATATTCTTGGTCTCTATTGTTTTGAGTGAGGCCCAATATTTCCACAGCAGGATTATAGGATCTGATTAACCATGTTAGACAACAATGCCGAGCTGGGATGGGCTTCCCCTTCCAGCTGCCAATATGAAAAAGTAAATACAACACCCAGGTTTCAGAAGGGACTCCCAGGAGCCCCCAAGCCCTACTTACCCCAACTCTAACCCTGCTACTCTTTTTCGCCCCAAAGTGAGGGGAGGAAGAGTGCGGCACTGCATGCTCCTTTAACTCCTGGCCCTTGGCCCAGCAGGACGCGTAATCTGGGCACAATCTCCCCAGGTGAGTCAATGGCTGTGTGCTCCCCACCCTGGAGTTCTTCCAATGCCTCTTCCGGGTTCCCCTAGGCTGGCCCAGATCCTCAGGAACCCATGAGAGTTAGGTGCTGAGAGGCTAGCCGGCACTCATTCAAAGGGCCCAGGAGTGTGGAAAGCACAGAAAAGCCTGTCGGGCTCCAGGATAGAGAAACTGAGTGCAGGTAGAATTTAACAGCTTGGGAGAGCAGCTGAGCCTCTGCTAGAATGCTGTGGTGCTACCTAATGAATCCCCACGTGCCAGGGTAGAGACAAGAATCGAGGGGAAACATAAAAGGCCACCATAGAACAAAGTCTCAGGAGATAAAAAAGTATTCCTCAAAGGGTCTGGGATGAAAGATGGAGGCTAGATGGGCTTGTAGCTCCTCAAATAGAAAGGGATTCCCTCTCCCTCACACCCAGACAGGCACCCTGCACCCTCCCTCTCAGGGCGGGACCTTCTCAGGCCCTCCAAGAGAACATGGAAGAAAAATAGAACATTATAAGGAGTCTTTGACAAGAATACCCAGGAGCAGCTTCCAGGATGTCATAGCAGCTCAAAAAAAAAACCCTCCAAAGCGTGGGCTCCCTTCCCTCCTGGTGTTTCTCTCTGTACCTAAGTGCCTGGCACAATCCATTACAATTTTGTGAGCTCTTACATGTACTGATGTCGGTAACGGGGACTAGAAACCAAGGGCCTGAGCTCTAAGTGTGGTGGCTTCCTTGCAATATGTCACTCACTCCTTTTGAACAGTTCCTTCTTCAGGAAAATTAGAAGATAGAAAAACATCAGGGCAGAGCTTAGAAAGCCATATCCTGATTGTATCAAAACCGAGTTAAGATAAAGTTGCACACTTTAGTAGTATAAAACCACCGCAGTGATGTTTTCTGAGTTAGGGTTAAAAACGGACACTGTTCTCAAGGAGTATAGTCTAATGTAAGGATGAAAACAAAAAGCACATAGGAAATGTGTATATAAACACAGATTACATTAATAGCACAAATAGTGAGGGGTAAGCAGCACAGATAAAGGGAGCGTCCCACATCATGAGGAAGGGTTATTAAGAGGATTTTAGGTGTCCCCTACACTCTTTGGAGCAAATCTTCCTAGTTTTGTCAATAGGAGAAAACAAGGGACAACATAATTGGAAAGAAGAAAATGCCCTGGTGACGATGTGAGGAACAAGATTACATCAGGAGCAGGAAAAGAGGCACAGCCTTTGCTAGTCCCCCTTCTCCCTCCATGTTTGTACTGAGAATCACACGTGGGGTTCCTGCTCATGTCCCAGTGGACAGGAGTGAAGGAGGAGGTAAGGGCTTCGGGAAATGGGGAGGTTTAAATGACAGGAAGGCCAGAAAAGGGGGTTCACATGCACCACAGGATAAAATGAGGGAGGCGGAGGGCTGAGGATGCAGGCGAGTTGAGCATCTCTCCTTGCCCGAGTGCTCACTGTAGGGACCTGCACCAGACTGGGAGGGATCTTGGTCTGACAGGGATAGATGCTCAAGTCCAGAGCAAAGGAACACAGATTTCACTCTTTGCCACTAGGAATTGCACCCTAGGAATTCCAGGGCTCGCTCCTCAGGGCTCAGCGTGAAGACAGAGACTATAGACACTCCTTCCTCTCTTCTCAATAACTTCACTATCCTTTGGAAAGACTCCTTGATCTGGGAGATGGGCTGACTGGAGACAGGAGAAAAGAAAATGACCCCAGTAGGGTTTTCCAGGACCCAGCTCCGGCTCTGCCTTCAAGGGCTGCTGGGAAAGCCCTCCGTGAGGCCTGAGTAAAGGAGGTACTGCCCAGCTGGAGTGCTAAGGGATGCAGCTTTCTCTTCCAGCAAAGAGCCGGCCTGTCCTAGCTGATTGTGGGGGAGGGGTGAGCCAGCCAGCCAGGCCAAGTAGGCCTTGCAGCCTAGGTGGCGCTATTTCTCTACTTTTTAGGTCAAGTTCCTGCAGGAACTTCCTCGAGGTCCTTAGTCCTGCTCCTGGTTTGCTGGCTCGCTCGTGTAAACCACCTTATATTATTTTTTTTTCTAAAAATACTCCAAAGCAATTGAAAGAGTCCCTTCTCCCACCAGCCAGCCCTGGCCCCAGCCCCGGCCCCGGGGAGCGGGCGGGTAGGCGGGGAGGTGGGCCACTGCTTTATTAAACACAGGGAAAACTAATATTTACGGAATAAAATTTATGGAGCAGCCACGAGAATTCGACCCTTTTATGTGCATGTGGAGTGGGGGTTGGGCCAGGCTGGGGGCCTCAGGGTGGGGCCCAAGCCAGGGGGCAGGGCTGGAATACAGCCTGGCTAGGCCAATTTGTCAAGGCAGGGATTTCCCTGGAGTTGCCCCGGGACAAATGATTCTCAACCACCACCCCTCGCTTTTGGGGGTAAGAACTTCAGGGCAAGAATGCCTGAGGCAGGGCCTCCGCAGGCGATGTTTATTTGGGCAATGTCCCCATGCAGATGGCAACCTTTGGGGTAGAGTGGGCAGTGGGCGGGGAGGTCATTAGGCATATTCTTACTTAACCTTTTTAAAAACTACACCTTCTTTTGAGAACATGGAAAACGTTATGCTCTTAGGATTTTACTTATAATTTGGGGGATTCACAGCCCCTTATCCCCCTGTGATTAAAAAGGCCTGCTCTGGAAACTGTGCTCTTAGGGCGGAGGGATTCGCCAGGGTGAAGAAACCATGTTTTCTCCCAGCTCGCTGGGAAAGGCTTTCCATTCTCCATGTGGCCTTATATCTTGTAGATCCTGAAATCTAGCTGTCTAAATTATGCCAAAATGAAACTAAAGAACAAAGTGAGCCATCTATAGGTTGTTTTTACTTGGTTCCCAATTCACTGCAGTGACAGTCACAACTACGGGGCACACCAATGGGACACTGGGGTCTGGAGGTAAAGGAAGGTATCAGCAGCACCTGGGAATGAACCCCGATGGAGCACTCAGACTCTGCCAGCAGGTAAAGGCATGGGGTAGTTCCTGAGTCTTCAAAGACTCCTGTCTGTTCCATGAGGAATACAAAGAACATCCTACTAAAAGGAAGCAGGCTCAAAGGACAAGGATGTTACAGTGGAAGACAGGAAAGATGGGCCTGACATCCTTTCTGGAAAACGTTTTCAGTGATGTACAGAATAATGCAGTTAACAACCCAGCTGTCTGGGTTCAAATTCTGGCTGTTACATATTAGCTGTGTAACCTTTGATAAGTCACTTAATCACATCAAGACTCCATTTCCCAGCGGGTAAACAGTATCTTCCTCATATGATGCTGTGAGGGTTCAATGTGAGGCAATTATTAGAGTACCTGCTATATATCAACTGCTCAATAAATATTATTACTTTATTATAATCACTATTATTTTATTATTGCTTGGATTATCCACTCTTCCATGACTTGAGGACAAAAACACCACTACCAACTAGAGAGGATATGAGAACGAGGAAGCACTTGACCACCATATATAAATAAACCAGAAAAGGCCTCTGTGGGTGCTGCCCCCGACCCCTTCCTCTACCTAAAAGCCCCCAGTTAACATGTCAGTTCTACTTTCCTTCCTGTCTCTCCAAAGTAAAGTTTCATATGGTCTTACCTAACTAAGAAAACCTAGCAGAGAAGGCCAAGGAACTTTGTCAATCCTGGTCTTTAAATATTGCCAGATTTGTCCAAAGAGTTGACTTTCTAAGTTGACTGTCTAAGGCTCTGCCTATCTCACACAGCCTTTACATTTTTTCTTCTTGCTAAGCACTATTCATTCTATAGGCCAATTCCATTGTCCCAGAGAACTCCTGTGGCCATTTTCTTGTTCCCTGTCATCCTAGCTCTTCTAGTCACTATGTTATTTGAAGTGGTGTGAAGGATGGGAAAGTAAAATTCCTTTTTCTTGCACTCCAGTGGGAAACTAACTACCTTGGCCCTGGCGCTTGGAGCTCTTTGTAATTTCATTTCCATATTGTGGTTTAACCTGTTGTCTACGTCTTGGAAACAGACCAAAAAACCCACATCCAGTTGGGCAAAGGAGAGCAGCAGCCATCTGTTCTGCCTTGTGCCCATCATAGAGACAGTTCTCCAGATCAAAGTTCCCACATGGAGGCTTAGCACAGGCCACAGCAGAGAAGCATAAAAAGAACCTTGAAGGACTGAACTGAGGGCCTAGATTTCATCCTGAGACAAGTGGGGTGGGACGCAGTAAAGTGAAGTGGGGTATGTGTTCCACAGAATAAGTACTCTCAAAAGCAGGGAAGTATGAGTGGTTTTTATAACATGCTAAAGAGGGAAGTGGGTCTCTGAGGAGCACCTGGGACTGGCTAAGAACTCTTGAGAAAGGTAGGCAAGGCTTCCTAAGTATGTTGTGCCTTTTTGCTGACTTGCCCTATACGCCTAGAGTCCATGGTAGCATCCAGGGTCTAGAGAACCTCCACCACAAAAGAGGAAGGTATGGGATTCTCAGACACTGGCTTTGACTCAGATAGGGAAGGCCAAGGCCCGATGGGTTGGAGGCAGGATTCCCTCGGGTAACAGTACCCATTCAGGTGGCCTGTCAACGTGAAATTCAGTGATCTTGCCTCTGACTATATAATTGTGTCAGAGATACTGCTGCCGCTGGAGTTCCTTTCAAGGTGGCACTATTTTCCAAGTCCATCCTCAGCAGTTGAGGCAGTGACAAGTCAATCGAAGAGCCCCCTTAGCTTCTTCCTCTTGACCTTGGACAGCTGAGGTCTCTGCACAGAGCC
Source organism: Hipposideros armiger (assembly GCF_001890085.2). Classification (NCBI taxonomy): domain Eukaryota; kingdom Metazoa; phylum Chordata; class Mammalia; order Chiroptera; family Hipposideridae; genus Hipposideros; species Hipposideros armiger. Next base: position 3,199,783 of record NW_017731388.1, read on the forward strand.
TGAAGGACCCTAGAAAAAAAAGAAATCCAAAATTAACAGGGGATTTGAACAGTTCCCCTTAGGTTAGGAAAGGAACTTCCTTCCTCCCATGGCTCTAGTTAGGATGAGGCCTTCTTGAAGCAGCTGACACAGTGATCTGAAGTCTATGTCAGGCAGTGAATGTGACATAAGGCTCTACGCAGGAGACGCGTACATACCTTCGCCCCCTTCTCCCCCAGGGAACAACCTCACAGATTGCCACTGGAACTGGGATTAGGTAGAAAAGAAATCAAGGTCCATCATTTAGTACAAGGATTGCAGAAAGGAGGCAGAAAGGGAAGAGTTAAAAAACCGCGACTCTGTATATATTGTACAAAGCCACAATTAGGAAGCCTGATGACAAATATGCCCTGATATTGTTAAGGCAGTATCAACGAGGTGGCAATTCCAGGAACCACTGGCTGGGGGGCTGTAGGTGTGGAATCCTGCAACTCTCAGAACACCATCCAGGAAGCTGCTCATGACTCACTGTGGGCTCTTTCTCAGGCCCTGGGAGGGCTGGTGCTGAGGAAACCGGCTCCTCTGGCTGGGTCAGAAGTCGGCTATCAGTTCCTGGTGGGGAGGTGCGGCTTGAGGTCTGAGGATCTCCTGAAAGCAGAAAGATCAAGGGAAGATAGTGACCAATGCCCTCTTCTTACCAGGAAGACATTAGCATTTACCAAGCATTCTGAGAAAGGCCGGGAGTCAGTACTAATATATAAACAGACAGAAGCAGCCCCAAATCCAACTTCCAGCTGATTTTTGAAAAGCCCTATTTCTACTATGAAGATTTGCCAGGCTCACTTTCACCAGGTAGGACAAGAGATTCCTTGACTCAAAATAACCACCTGGTCTTCTACACATTTCCCAACATGTCTCAGATGGTGAGACTCCTCTTTCTCCTGGTTCTTTCACTAATTCTCTTAAGTGCCTAGACCAGTTTACTAGAACTTTCTGCAATGATGGTGATGTTTTGTATCTGCACCATCCAACTTGGTAGCCACTGGCCACACGTGGCTGTGGAGCACTTGAACTGTGGCTAGAGCAAGTGAGAAAATAACATTTTCATTGTATTTAATTTTTATTAATTTAAAGTTAAAAAGTCACAAGTGGCTAGAGCTATCATGAACCTAGACAGCACAAACCTAGACCCTAACTCTAACCCCAGGAGACTAAGTGCTCTTGGAACGACTCACCAGTGTCTCCATGCTTCTGCCTCTCGTGGACCTCTTGTCTGGTGACTGCCATATATAGATTCTGTAGATTCGTGACAAAGGGTCTTCCATCACCAACACTGCATGCCTCTGGTAGTTTCTATAGAGAAAAGGAGATGCTGTCATTGGCTACACTGTATTGCCACAGAAAAGGGACTTGATATTCCACTGGCAGAATTGGCATCAACACCAAAAGAATTTATAGAAAGAAGTTAGATCCCATAAAGGGCACCCATATCCAATCCTGTTGGGACCAATATAAAGACCTCTTGGGGAAATCTCCTCTGAAAGGCAACTCCAAAATATATCTTTATGTCTTCCTATACGCAGGTCTCCTGTGTTCTTCCGTGACTACCCCATAAGTCTCTAGGCTCTTTCTTCCAAAGGGATGATCTCTTAGAGGGCTGTTTTTAGGAAATCAAATTCCCTAAATTGTCCTGGAGCTGTGCAGATTGCTATTTTAATTAAATTCCCTCCTCAACTTCCATTCTAGAGAGAAAAATGATGAATAATGAAATGCAGGACAGGGGGGAGAGAGCAATATGGCAGCACGGCAATAACACACTGGGGGACAAGGAGAAATTGTGGAGTTGTGATATTCCATCAGAGGAGATGAGAGAAATAAAGCTTACAAAGTTCGGGGGCTTACCTGACATTTTATATTCTCTACTGCAACCCCACTGTGTTTTCTTATAATCCATGAAATCACAATGGGGGTGAAACTTCTTCTGAGGGGGGTGAAAATTGGTTCTTATGGGGTAAAAAAAAAAAACCTTACTCTTTTTAAAAAAAGTATAAAGCACAGATATACATACACAGAATTTTGATATATTTTTGATATTAAAATTTCCTAAGGGGGGGATGCTTAGGGAAAAAATATCTTAAAAGGTTTCTTAGGGAGGTGATAATGGAAAAAAAGTTGAGAAACACTGTTATAATCACATATTTACATGTTTCCTTCAAACAGAATGAACTGTGGATTTATATTCACAGCAAAATGCTTTGGCTAGTTCGACTTTCATATATTTGGCTGAACCGAGTTGACATAATGTTGAAGACTGAAGAAAGTGCAATAAAAATGAGATGAAAGAGTGTGGTATCCAGTGGTCCCAAACCTGGCTGCACTTCAGAATCCTGGAAAGGGCCCAGAACTACTTCATCTGTCCCTGTGCATGCAAATCCTTATGGTTCCCAGCCAAGTTAGCAGGTCTCCAAGGAAGCCATGCCAGCAGCTCATATGGGAACCAACCCAAGAATCCTGGGTTGGCCCATATCTCTTGTCAAGGGCACTTTCTCTGGGCCATAAGGGCATTCATTTCTGCAAAACCACTGTGGGGGAAGGATGGAAGAGGGAAAGCGGGAGAAGCAGTGAAGTAGTTGCTGAAACAGTCAAGATTATATCTTTCCCTGTGTATGGTGGTAGCTGAAAAACTTGTTGATTCCCAGGAAATGTAACATACGTTTGTACTCTAACCCAACTCCCATAAAGATTATACCAGTCTTGGACTTGCATTGGAAACCACGGGTAACGACTCAGAAGCCCTGAGTCCCAACTTGACTACATATCGGCCCTTTCCCTTCTCAGAGAGATCTGGTCCTGCAGTTGCTACCAAAGGCTATCCCACCTGAGTATATATCCTCAGAAAAGTACTAGGAAAAGAATATTGGTACATTTCTGCATATTTACCATCTGCTAGATACTGTTCTAAGTATTTAAGGTATTAACCCACTTTTGTCTTATTCACTGCTATTTCCCCGGCACCTAGAACAACCTGGCCCATAGTAGAGGTACAATAACTATTTATGAATGAATGAACATGGTAGGCAAGAGTATGACCCCATTTTCCTGAGGCAGCCACAGCTAGTCAGTGGAGCAGGATTAGAATCCAGGCAGTCTGGCTTCAGGGCCCACAAACATCATGATTACCCTATGTATTTCTCTGAACAGCAGAATTTTTATCAAAGGGCAATACAGCCTTTCCCAGGATCACAACCCTTAATCACAGATCACCCGCCTATATTCCCATCCAGCCCAAGGCAAGTTCTCTCAGGTGACAAGAAAAAAACGAACAGATAAAAAGGAGGCAGCTGGCCCTACCTAGAACCCTCAAAGGCTGAAAGGCCATCCCCTTAATCCTATTCTAGCCCTTCCGGGTCATCGCTGATTCCTTGGGCATCGTCTGCAGAATATACTAGGGAAGAGAGGAGCAGAGGCCAGAGCCTGGGAATGAGGAACTTTAGCTCCCTGCACAGGACAATGGTAGGGTGAGCTGGGGCCGGCAGAGATCAAAGGGACAATGCCTGAGTCAGGACTAAGGAAAGCAAATAGCAGTGCCCCCTGCATAAGTATGACTGAGCCAGGAACAAGGTGTACCAGTCACAAAGCGGGTCACTGCCCAGGGTGGGAAGGGGAAGAATACTGTATGATGTGTTCATCTGGTTAACCCAGAATCAATTCTACTCAGCAAAGAGGATGAGATTCCTACCGTGTGCACTACGGGACCAAGGGGAGGGAAATGCATGCCCCAGTCCTTCCCTCCTCAGAACAGGGCTGAGTTAGTACAAAGAGAAATAGGTCAGAGTCCCTAAGCCAAAGAGTTTATATTGACATGTGGGAGAAAGGCAGATGTTATACACACACACACACACACACACACACACACACACAGACCTCAAACATTATCCTATAACAGAGTTATAAACAAAGGGTAAAAACGAAGGAACCCAGAGAAGAAAGGGATGAATTTTGACTGAGGGTCCAGCAAAAGTCTTCGGAGGTGGTGACATTAAGTTAAGCCTTACAAGGTTAGACTTTGAATGTGGCGGAAGTATCTGAGGCACAAAGGTGTGAAAAAGCAGGATACGTGGATGTATCTCATGGGAAATGAGACCAGAAGGCTAAATTCGTATCTACCAGATTGCAAAGGACTTCGTTTTCTGAATTAAGGATATGCCCATGGGAATTTCCTTTTGTTTCACAAAGTGGCTTTCTCTACTATATAACTGGCTGCCAAGCCTTCCTTGGCTCCAAACTGATACAACAATGAGGAATCAGAAGTTTTCTCTAGGTTTCCTTTTGTAGGCTTCCTGCTACATCCACATAGATTATTTTAGTGCTTCTTCACTGCTTACTGCTAGTGCTGTGACTTTTCATGACCCTCCTGTCTCCAAGGGCCATTTCACGCTCCCATCTCCAATCCGCTAGGACTTTGGCCCCTGCTATACAGCCATATCAGAAGCTTTAGGAAAACCAAAGTTACAGAAATCCTACAGGGCATTTTATTTCCCTTCTTGTCCCTGCGGCAGCCCACCTTGGTTCCTATGGCCCACCCTACCCTCTTAGCGATAGCTCCCATCTTCATCAGGTCTAAAATTCGCTCCCAGTGGTCCAGAAATTCTAAGACTCCCTCCTACTCTCTGATCCCAACAGGAGCTGTTGGAGAGATCCCAACTGCCGCTTTCAACTAGAAAGTAGAGGTCTGATCCTATCCCACCTTCACCCCTGTCTCATCCCTCCTTTCCTCTGGGGCTGTTTCAGAAAAGAAACCTTTAGGGTCCTGGGTAAGGAAAGGCTGGACCCTGACACACTGCTCACGCTACTCAATAGGAGCCCACAGGCTAAGGATACAGATTTATTAGAAGAAAAGGGGGAAATGAGCAAACTGGAGCCCCCCAACATCAGCCTTGAGCAGGTCGTTGGGTCTGGCATTGGCCCCGGAAGCTGGCCCAGCCCCAAGGCCCTGACACTGACCGTCACAATGTCACAACCACAGGGCAAGGCCCCCGACACATGACTTGCTAAGGGTAAGAAGTCCTCTCCTACCTCTTGCAATCTGGTAAACTCTGCTGGTACTGGATACAAACTTCCTTCCCAGGAAGCCCAAGTCGCAGTTTAGGAAATCATCAGTTCCCCTGAGGGGTAAGAGCACATTGGAAAAGTCTTCTAAGGGCTCAAATTACCAGAGGGCTACCAAGATAAACTGAAAGCAACAAGGACACTGCTTGAGGAAGGGGAACTCTAAGGAGAAAGGCTCTTCAAGAAATAGATGCCCCCACCCCATCTACCCACTCACCAAATAAATACTGACCACCTGGATATGGAGGGCTGGATAGATAAGGTGGGGGTGAGACTAACAACATCACCTGATAGAGTCCGTGAAAAGATTAAACGAGAGTGTTCAGGATGATTTAGATGCTGGGGATATAGTACTGTTGAATAAAAGAGATAACAATCCCCTGCCCTCTGGAAGTTTACGTTCTAGAGAAGGGAGATCAAGATGGTGACAGCACCACAGAGCAAAATAAATCAGCACAGGCATTATGGGATAGGGGCAGGAATGTGTTGCAACTTTGAACAGAGGTTAAAGAAGGCTTCACTGAGAGGGTGATATTTTTTAAAGACCTAAACAAAAGTGAGAGAATAATCCATGTATCTGGGTCAAGGGACCAGATTCCCAGTTTGCCTGGGTCCAGTCTCAGGTGATGTTGATCGTTTGTTAATAGAGCTCCCTTTCTCTCTTAAAAGTGTCCCAATTTGGACAATAAATGAGATGGTCACCCTCTATCAGAGGAAGAGCATGGCAGGTGTCAACATGTGTCTGTGTTCATTTGAAATTGTGAGATAAGGAAGTATATTAGCTTTTTTCCCTGTAAGATGGGAAGCCATTAGAGTTCATAAACAGAAGAGTGCAATGATCTGATTGACATTTTAAAAGGACCGCTCTGAGTGTAGAAAGGCAAGAGAAGTGGGCAGATACGCTAGGAGGTTGTCATAATAACAGATGGGAGACACTGGTAACTTGGGTAAGGGTGGATGCAGTGGAGGTGGTGAGAAGTTGCCGGATTCTGGGTATATATTTGAAGGTATGGCCAGTAGGATTTGCTGATGGACTGGGTGTTGGATGTCAGAGGAGTCAAGGTAACTCCACCGGAGGGCATAGGGTGGATGTCTCAGAGCGAGGATCCAGAAACCGAACATAGAATCCTTAAATCAAAAGTGAGAATCAGAAGGAAGAGGTGAAACCAAGGCTCAAGGTTGAAAGTTTAAAAAAGAGAAAGCCAAAAGTGGCTTCTCACTCAAAGAGGAAGAAGCAAGACTATCCAGGAATTAGTAAGAGAGAGAGAGAGAGAGAGAGAGAGAGAGAGAGAGAAACAAGCTTTAAGTTCTGTCTTTAGAGACACTCAAAGACTTGGATTCATACCTATGGTCTTCAGTCTTATGTTTGCTGGCTGTGACACTTTGGACAAGTTATTATACTTAACCAATGTCTTATTTTGAGAGACAGAAGGGAGAGGAGGGGAGGCAGGAAGGAGGTAGGTATGGAGGGATGGATAGATAGGATGGGGGTGAGATTAACAACATCTATTCATACCTCATAGAGTTCATGAAAGTACTCAGAAAACACGTCCCTTCCCTTTGCTTGCCTGGCCCCAGTCCAGAGCTAAGGAAGCTCAAGAAATGTCCTAACGCTACCATGCACAGAAAAGCCAGGGTCTGACCCAGCTATTAACCTTTCCCCACTGTATCCCAAAGCACATGGCCTTCTAACAATTCAGTAACTAGTCAAAGCCCAGAGCAGGGAGATGCCTGAGGGCAGTTCGCTGTCCACCTTCGCCACACTAGCCCACTCCTCAGTCTCTGGTAAGGACCAAGACAGCATGGCTTTTGTAGCAAAAGGTTCTGGTTTTAAATCCTGGCTCTGCCAGTTGGCAGCTATGTTACTAACATCTGTTACCTCACCAGAAAAAAGAGGAGACCCATACCTACTTTTATGAGACTGACAGAAGGATTACACAAGGTAATATTTGTAAAGGTTGCCTCCTGAGAGTATACAGTATGTCTCCTTATCTCCCCAACACTGCTCTTGTTGTTCTCAAAGATCTTTATTCTCTCCATGTTCAGGACCTGCCTAAGAGGCCACCGTTTTTTGTTTTTAAGATTTTATTGGGGAATCGGGGTAAGGGGAACAGACAAGTTGCTGTCATTTTTTGTTCTTCAGTCTAGTTGTGGAGGACGTTGCTTCACTGGCCCATGTTGGTATTATCATTGCGCTCTTCCCAGGTGAGGCAGATCAGTCACCGGCCTCTGGACAGCTGCTCACGGCGGCTCTTGGCAGCTCACACCGGCTGCCAGCCGCTCACGCTGGCTGCCAGCCACACACAGTAGCTTATGGCAGCCCACTGCAGCTTCACTGCAACCTACGCCATCGCTGGCAACTCACAGCAGCCCAGCTCCAGGTCAAGCTGTTGTTCACCATCTTAGCTGTAGAGGGCAGTGTCACTGGCCCCCATGTGGGATCCGAACCAGGGCCCTGCTGCTCAGAGCTGGTATCCCAAACCAGATCTTAACCAACGTGCCACTCGGCCGACCCGAGACCACTGTTTCACTTTCATTCTCCTCACCCTCTTTTTTGGAGTGTTGGGTATAATGGAGGAGAGTAAAGCTACCATCTCCAGAAGCATACAAAGCATAAACAGCTTGCTCCTCAACACGTTTTAGCAAAAGTATTCCACACAGCCCAACTTGTCCAACAATGCCTCAAACAGAAACCTTTTCTCACCACCATTTCCTGCTCCCTGATGTGGCTTGTGCAAGAGGCTCTGTTACAGCATTTCCATGTTCAAGTAATACACTCAATTAAGACTGTTTGGAAAGTAGAGAAACATGAACTGCAGATATGTCAGCCAAATAGTTAACAAGCCAAATGGTTTTTGATGGGATTAATCTCACAGTTTCTTCAGAGTCACAGCAAAAAGCGTTCATAGGCCAATAAAGGGGTGGTGCTGTCCATCTCACTCTCCCTTCTCCTTACTTTACATTTTCCCACAGCATCTCACTTGGATGAGCTGTTTCTGAGTTTCAGGCAAGATCCAACCCCGAGGGGTCTCTGTTTTATCCCTCCCAGAATACCCCTCTGTTCTCTCAGCTCACTAGTCACAAACCTTGGTGATGTGGGAGAGAACACAGTCCCCTAAGAATACAAAGCACACTGCCCTTGAAGGTCGTGTGTGAAGTTGACGAGACAGCTGACACTGCTCCTGTGTTTGGTCTGGTTTCGCTTTGTTTGGGTCTGTGCCGCACAAGGCCTAGCCTGACCACGCTGCTCTGCCGCGGCTGACCTCGCCATGCTCTCCCGTCAGCCTCTGCCTCCTGAGCTCCCACCTGCTCAGTGCTGGGCTCTAAGGGAAAAACACGGAGACGCCTGCACTTAGCCTTGTGTGTGGGACCTTGCAAAGGTCCACCTAATTATATCCCACCTCACCCCTCCATCCTTTTAAAACAAGGTGGGAGAATGGATGCATGCATACATGCATACATTCAAGTACGTATGTGTGCAATCTAGTCAGATCATTAATTCACTTTCTTTGTGGCCACCCTTCAAAATGGGATGATTTTGCTGCCTCACTCTCTCTCATGGTGCTGGAAATACAATGGAGATAAGATAGGTGCAGAGTTCAAAACAGTTTGAGATAAAGTCCAGTCTTACTTATATTATTCAGATTTTTGTGGTTCCATTTGAAGCCTTCCCTAGATGCTTGCACTGCACAGTCAGAAGGGAAGGGAGGTAGGAAGAAAGGCTATATAGAGAGGTCCAAACTGAACACATTCCAAAATGTTAATCTTAACTAATATTATTGAAGCCTTCTAAGTACTAGGTACTAGGTTAAGTATTTAATGCATTATCTCAATTAACTCCACAGTTACCCTATCAGCTAGGCATTAAAGTCATTCTCATTTTGCATATGAGACAACAAAGGCTCAGAGAGGTTAAGTAACATGACCAAGGCCACAGTTACAAAGTAGCAGAATGGGGAGGTGGAAGACAGACCTAGGAAGCTGAACTCCAGAGTATACACTTGAGCCGCTACACTACGATGCTCTTAGAATCACCCAACGAGACATCCATTGCTCCCTTCCACCCCCCGCCCCCTGAAGAAGGTTGGTCCTTATTCTGAGGTCTAGTTGTACTAGATAGATGCTAGCTCTCCCCTCCTTTCCTAAATCTCCAAATAACTCAAGATGCTGATAGAGGGAAAAGACAAAATGCCCTCCAGAGAAGGAAAGCCTGACTTAACCCCTTGAGTGATCCTTCAATGGAGCTAGAAAATCAGAAAAATGAATCTCTGGTATGGGGAAGCTCTAGACTCTAAATCTCCTTTTAAAATAAGTACAGCCCCTCAAAGTCATAGCAGGAAGGCCCCTTAGCTCTGCCCCAAAAGAAAAATAATGGTAAAGGGAGTGGAAGTGAAGGTGGGGGCAGGGGCCGCTGCTCTCATAAGAGCCCTTTGTGGTGGCTGCCTCTGAAAGGAGGTTTTGCTAGACAAGGTGGAACTTCTCAAGGTGACAAGCAAATGGTACAGCCTAAGCTGTGACCCTTTGCTCACTCCTTAACCAAACCCTCCCCTTTGGAGAGCCCGAGCCTACACTGTCCCCGAAGCCCCACCCAGCCCCAGCACAAACCATGGCTTTCTAGTCTGGAAAGCGACTAATGAGCAGCCAAGGGGCTGGGGGGACAAAAGTGGTTTCCTGGGGGGACGAGTCCTTAGAGGCCCCCAGAAAGTGCAGTAGCAACTCTCATGCCTCCTTTCCTCTACTCCCGTTCCTTCTCCAAGAAGAACAAGCAGTTCCTGTCAGCTCTGGCTCAGGGAGGGGGCTCTGACCAGCCGATCAGGGGGACAAATCGGAATGATAGTTTGGCACCTCTCTCCAAGTCGGCCACCTCACCATCCTTTTCTCAAATGGAAATGAAACAACGTGGTAGAAATCAGAAAGTAAAAAGCATCAGGTTTAGTAGCAAAAAGAAAATGACAGCTATAAGGCAGGCCTCTGGCTCTGAAAGCTCTGATCCCTGCCCTGTGCCACGGGCACTGTGTGTAAGTACATATTTCATTTCTCTTTTCTCCTGTTTTAGTGTAGAAGGGAGGACAGTCAGCTGGGTCTGTAGGGCACAGAGGTGATTTAGAGGACCCAGCAGTATTCTCTGTAGGACATCTACCACCAAAAGGATTCTCTTTCACTCCAATTACACGCTTGACAGCTGGGAACACAGCCCATGGTGGTTGTGATCTCATGGGCTCCCTGCCCCCACGCTGCCTGCTCCCTGTAGGGTGTCACAGAGTCCTCTCCACTCTGTAAAATCTTACTCTATAGGGTGATGCACTTCATTTTTCTCTCTCTCCCTCTCTCTCTCTCTCTCTCTCTCTCTCTCTCTCTCTCACACACACACACACACACACACACACATACTTGTGATCAAGGTCTGATCTTCATGACCTTAGGTAGGTCAAGAGCTTTCAACAGGATACAGATCATAAAGGAAAAGACTGATAAATTGGACTACATTAAAATTAGGAACTTCTGTTCATCAAAAGACACAAGACAGCAAAAAAGCAAGCTAAAGAGTGAGAGAAAATACTTGCAATACATATAACCAATAAGGACCTGTTTCCAGAATATATGCAGAACTCTTGAAAATCAATAAGAAAAAGATAAATAACCCAACAGAGAGTTGGCAAAGAACTTGGTCATATCTAAATGACCAATGATTACATGAAAATGTACAGAATGTCTTAAGTCATTAGGGAAATCAAAACGACAATAGGATATCATTATGTATTTACTATAATGCTAAAAGGAAAAAGGCAGATAACACAGGTGTTGACAAGGACGTGGTACGACTAGAACGCTCATATACTGCCTATGTGAGCATAAATTGATATAATCACTTTGCAAAACTAGCAGTATCTACTAAATGTGAACATATGCATAACTATGAAACAACCATTCCACTTTCATGTATATATCCAACACAAATGAATAAATCATGGTACAGGGCCGGCCGAGTGGCGCGTTGGTTAGGAGTTGGCTTGGGACGCCAGCTCTGAGCAGCAGGGCCCCGGTTCGGATCCCACATGAGGGCCAGTGATGCTGCGCCCTCTACAGCTAAGATGGTGAATAACAGCTTGACCCAGAAATGGGCTGCTGCGAGTCGCCCGCTACGGCATAGGCTGCAGTGGGGCTGCAGTGGGCTGCCGTGAGCTATGGTGAGTGGCCAGCAGCGGGCATGAGCTTCCGTGAGCTGCCATGAGCTGCCGTGAGCAGCCATCCTATGGCCAGTGAGTGACTGCCTCTCCTGGGAAGAGCGCCATGATAATACCAACATGGGCCAGTGAAGCGACATCCTCCACAACTAGACTGAAGGACAAAAGGTCAGCAACTTGCTGTTCCCCTCCCCCAATTCCCCAATAAAATCTTTTTTTAAAAAAAACAATAAAATAAATAAAATAAATTGTGGTACAGCCTTACAATGAGATATTATACAGAAATGAAAATGAACACAGTACTGCTGCACACAACATGGATGAATTTCTTAAACATCTTATTGAGTGAAAAGTCAGACAAAAAAGAGTGTATACCATAGGACTCCATTTATATGAAGTTAAAAACAGGCAAGTTAATCTAACATGTTGAAAGTCAGAAGAGTGGTTACCGTTTGGAGGTGGTAGGAACTGAGTATTGGAAATTTTCTAGCTCTGGATTTGGGTGCTGCTTATACGGCTATGTTCATTTTGTAATAGTTCTTCAAGCTGTATGTTTATGATATGGGCACTTTTTGTATGCATCTTATATTTTAATTTTAAAAGTTTATTAATAAAAGATAAACCACTATAAAAAACAATCTGGCAGGGCATCAACAAGTTAAATGTAGAATTGTCATGTGGCCCAGCAATTGCAGTCCTAGGTATATTCCCACAAGAATTAAAAACATATGTTCATACAACAACTCATACATGAACGTTTATAGCAGCATTATTCACAACCCAAAAGTGAAAGCAACCCAACTGTCCATCAACCGACAAATGAATACACAGAACATGGGCTAGTCATCCAATGGCATAGTATTCTGCCATAAAAAGGAATCAAGTGCCGATACTTGCTTCAATGGATGAACCTTGGAAACATAACACTAAGTGAAAGAAGCCAGACACAAAAGACCGTATAATGTATGATTCCATTTGTATGAAATATTCAGAATTGACAAATCCACATAGACACAGAAAGTCAATTAGTGATTTCCAAGAGCTGGGGGAGGAGGGATGGAGCATGACTGCAAATGGGTACAGGGTTTCCTTTTGGGAGTGATGAAAAGGTTCTAGAATTAGATAGTAGCGATGGTCACACAACTGTGAGTATTGTAAAAGCACAGAACTGTACTTTTTGGTAAATGTTATAGTATGTGAATTATATCTCAGTTTTTCAAAGGATTTAAAAAAAAGAGGAAGTCTCTGCTCTCCCGCTTTCCTCTGTCTGTCCTCCACTCTGTTTCCTCTTTTAGGAATAGACTCTCAGGCTCCCAACAGGCCTGGACAACTTTTAAAGGGCTGTAACCCAGTCAGTGGAGCAGATTCCTGCCTGGTGACTGAGTGACAGGAGTTAGCATAGAATGGGGACAGAGTGCAGGATCTATAGCTACACAGGCCTAGCTTTGAAAATAACTCCACCTCCTACATATTCGTTTTTATGATCTTGGCCAAGTGACTTAATCTCTTTGAGCCTCATTTTTCTCTCTATAAATGAGAAAAATAATTCCTATCAATGAGGGTTGTTGTGAGGATTGTTAAATGAGATAAGGTATGTAACGTATTAATCCCTCTCCCTTGAAAGTTCCAAGCAATCTCAGCTACTTGAAGGCAACCAGAAAATGCATTTTATTTCAGCAAAACTGGAGTTGAATTGCTCAAATCCCAGGTTCATTACTTGACCTTTCTAAGCCTTAGTTGCTCCAATTATATAATGGACATAATAATACTGCCTGGCATTATCGAGTTCTGATAAGGATTAAATGAGATGATGCATCTAAAGTGCTCACTACACTGCCTGGCACATGGAAAGCACTCAATAAGTGTTAACTGTTATTAATTCAATCATTACACAAAATTGTTGCGTATGTCCGATACCGTGCTGTGTCCTACGGATAAGATGGAGGTCACTGCCTTCAAGGAGCTCATAGTCTGGCTGAGGAGTCAGACACATAAACAAATAATTGTTCTTCGTGGCCAGGCACACACTGGAGCCTTTGATTCCCAGTCAATAACGCTAGGTCTAAGGCATTATAAAACAAAGCTGGATATGTAAGGAACGGTGTGGGGTGGGGGCGGCGGTGAACAGACGAACCATGAATCAACAGTAGACCCTTCTTTTTTCTATAAATAGCCGACAAGAATCTAGATAAATAGGCATGCAGACTTCCTCCTCAGCATTGCTACGAACTGGCCAGTAGCTTAAGGGCATCTCCTATATATCTAGCTTCCCTGTTCGTCAAGCGGCCGGTTCCCTCTCATCTTTTAGATCTCAGTTTAGATGTCACTTCTGGACTCCTGACCATGCCATCTGAAGTATTTGCTCATATAGTGCTCTATGATTTTTCCTCAAAACAATTGTAATAATTTTCTATTATTTGTTTGTTTCCTTGTCTCCCCCGCTAGGCTGTGAACTCCTAGAGTTCAGGTTCATTCAGCATATACCTGTTGAGTATCTGCTATGTGCTGGGCTCTGAAGTAGGTGCTGGGAATTCCATCGGAGGGTGCAGACATGGCCACTGCCCTCACGGAGGTTAGAGTCTATATCTGCTACGAAGCTCTGGGATGGACATTTACTCCAGTCCTAGAGAAGAGCCTGCCTCTGACTAGCCCAGTTAGATATGTGCCCTTGGCAGCCAATCTCTCACTGAGTCCAATAAGCGAGAGGATGGTACTCTGGGGACTTCTCAGCTTTTCCTTTTGCAGTCCTGGATTCCCATGCTCACAGCCCAGTGGAGTTTTAGCTAGAGCCTGCCCACAGTACAACCTCAGAGCCATTTCTGCAAGTTCTTTCCTTATAAAAGCTCTCCATATCAGCAATCTAAGAGCAAGAACAGTTGGTATCGGGCAAGGGATGTACTGGCTGGGGTGGGTGGGAGGTGAGAGTCTCTCTAAGTCCCACAGAGAAGGAATAACGGAACCTGGGAATGCTGAACCCTCATCACCTTTGAAATTCAGTGCCCTGAGACTCTCAGACAGCTGCTTCCCATAGTGTGAGCTTCTCTACATTGAACCCAACTTCATCCCAAAGGGTGCTTCCTGCTAAAGCCAGCCTGAACTCTAGGGATGCTGTTAGTCTCCAGTAAACGTATTCTGCTGCAAACTCTCTGGGGACAGGCCAAGGAAACCGTGTTTTCCAGGACTGAGAGATAAGAAAATTCAAAGGATTATTGAAAAAGCTGCTTCAAATACTGTATTAAGTGAGACACACACACACACACACACACACACACACACACACACACACAGAATAAATCCTTGCTTAATAGCAGGAGATAATGTCCTGAAAGCAGAATCAGGGGAAAAGTCTCAAGCCGCAGAAACAAATAGATTTATTCATTCAAGAATCACTTACTTGGCACCTTCTCTAAGCCAGATTGTTCTAGGTCCAAAGAAATAAATGAATGATTGTATGTTCGGCAAAATATGTTCAGTTCTATGATACAGGTCTGTGCACAGTGTGCTATGAAAGAACAGCAGAAAGCAGGCAGGATTTTTCATCCTTGTCAGGGATTTCCTAGCCCCGCCCCCAAACTCCCCGCTCTGAACCTGCACTAGAAGCAAACAGAAGCAAGGCCAAGGGGTGGGGCTCGGGTGTGGGGCTGGGGTCAAGGTATATCCATTAAATCAGAACAGCATGTTGAGTTGAAAACAGGAGGGAAATCCACAGGAACCAGCCAACTAACAGCCCCAGCCCAAATCACTGCTGCCAGATCTAGCAGCATTAATGATGGGGCTGTAGGAAAGCTGGCAAGGAGAAACAGTGTCATGTGGGAGATGATGTTCTGCAGCTAAATCTGTGTGAGATTGTCCCAGAAAAATAAGGCTCTCTGGAAATCTCTGCACTCAAATTCCTAACTCAGCCCCAGGTTAGAAGAAGGCACGTCCTCAGCCTTCCTCTCCCTTGCCCCTCTCTGAGCAGATAATATCACATTGTTCTCCTGGTGTTAAGGATTTTGCAATTCTTAGATGAGTACACTGAGCCCATCCATGATGGGTTCAACATGGAACAACCTATAATTTGAAGAAAATAAATGTGGCAAGAGTGGTTCTCCCAGGATCATGGATCCTGGGTGGGAGGAGGGGGGAATATGTACTTTTTTCATTCAACATCAAAACTTTGCTATTACTCCAATCACTATGTTTTCTTACCATAATGCTACTTAGTACCATCGGCCCTTCCTGAACTCATATTGATATAATACACTCTACTTCCTGGTTCCATTGATGATCCATAGCACATATTTTCTAGATGGATGGTGCAATATGACTACGGAAGAAAACTGCTCTTTATAGCAAATGACTCCAGAGTAAACTAAGGTGGCCAACTCAGTTAAGCTCCCTTCTTTGGAAATATGTCCTAGTCACCCACAGCCCTCCTTCAAAGGGCAAGACAAGTGAGGGGATCAAATCTGTACTGTGACCCTAATTACCTGGCCCCAGCTAATTAGATCAAGGGTGGACACCTGATCAAAGATAACTCAATCCCTGGACCAGATTCTCTCCATCAGGTATGTGACCCAAGTCATGGAGCACGGATTCTTAGTTTTTGTTTGTTTTATGCCATGGACTCCTCTGGCAGTGTGATGAAGGCAGGGGACCCTTTTTAAATGCATCAAATAAAATACATAGAATTACCAAGGAAACCAATAAATTAAATGTCATTATTCAAATACGAAAAAAAACATACATTTATAATTTAATAACATATGTGCTTCTTTATTGACACCACTAGTGGGTCCCATAACAACCATAATTTCAAGTAGAGCTGAGCATAAACTATATTCCACAATATCTGCAGCAACTATAAAATGATAGGAAAATCTCTGTGATTTCTACTGGTGACAAAGATCATAAATACTGTTAATGCCACAGTGGTTTTTTATAACATTTATAATAAAAAATAAATGCTAAATTTCAGTTGCAGGTTAGTGAAAATAAAGATGCAATTTGTTCCCCCATCCAATTCATGAAACCTTGAATTCTAAGCATGGATTCTCAAGGGACCCATGGACCCCAGGGTAAAAAACCCCTGCTATAAAGACTCATTGGATGACAGTGGGTGCTTCATTAAAAGGCCATATAGAGCTGGTCCGAGTTAGCAACAAGACAAGCCAAAGCCACGTGTCAGTCAACAGTTGGCGGGAGCAGAAACAAACTGGCCAGTGGTCGGCTGTGAGGAGCAGAGATGAGCACCCCTGAGGTCCCCGAGAAAAAAGCTGCCTTTCCAGTTCTGTGAAACATGGTTAACGCTCCTGAAATCAGGTACTGAGAGCTCTCCCTGTGCCTTTCCAGTCAATTTCCTTTTTACTTAAGCTAATTAAGGGGATCTTTTTCCTTACAGTTAATTACTGAGAAAATACCTTTAAAAAATGAGCTTATCGAAATACCTTTATAACATACTATGTGTATTTGTGTATATTCATATTCTACTAGATTATATATCTCAAAGCGTGTACACTCTCAATTCTGTAAAGCCCATAGCTGCTGAATGCTATGAACCTGCAGATATTAATAATGTTAAATGCCTCAGGGGAGGAGGGCAGGCTGCCTTTCCTCTGCCTGGTGGCCACACCTGGCAGGCAAACCTGGGCAGTTTATCTCTAGATACTGAGCTGCAGGAGCCAGGCAAAATGGAGTAGGATGAACAATCACTGAAGGAGTCCCAGCACTATGTGATCCCTGTAGGACTTTAGGTTTAGGGGGGTAAGAGCAAAAGGGAGACATAAATGTGCAGGAGAAGAAACCAAAACTGTCAGAGGTCTCTCGGAAAATGCATCTTAAATATTCTATTTTACGGAGGAGGAAGAAACTGAGGGACATAAACTGTCCTGAACAGCTTTCCTGTTACAAAAGTGACACCACTGGTCAATGCCTAGCCCCCCATTAGACAGATAGAAGCCTGGGGCCATTTATGTGGGGAAGGGACTAGAACGATCCTCAAGGTTTCTCCAGCTGTGCTTTCCACTGTCTACAATCCCACGGAGGGCAACAGGAAAGGAGAAGTGAGGGAACAAGCGACTGAATATTGCAGTTAATTAAGTGTTTAAAAATGCAGTGAGTGGTGGGTATGGTGTTTATTTCATTATCCTTTACTCCTTATATACGTCATATATTTTTGTATGCATTAAATATTTTTCAGTAAAAAATATCTAAAAAGACACAGTGAAACCCAAATCAAACATCCAAATGAAAAAGTGAACATTAATTAACACAACATTTGGTAGTGAGTACCAAAGTCCAGGCACGCGAGTACATGGAGGGGCACGCTCTCCAGGCCTGTGCCAGGGCCGGGCCCCCACTGACTCCGAGTTTAAAGAAGGGCAAGGATTCCAAGGAGTCAGAGGAAACAAGAAAACATTCTGGATATGAAGTCACTTTCCAGAAAGTCAAGAAGACTGGCAGGCTGTGGGGTTAGGAAGTCGAAATGCTAGAAGGTCAATTGCTAGGCCCAAGTTATCTGCCACCAAGTTTACCTCAAAATGCTCTCATTCACAACAGGGCACCTGCCTAACCTAACCCATGGCTGAGGTGGCACTGGAGGGATATGACCCAAAATTGTCCAATGATGACTCTAAAATCCAGTGACTCAGGGAAATTAAGCAAACCTAACAAGGGCATTAAAGAGATACCAGGAAAAAATGGAATACAGGGAGAAAAAAGTGGAGGTTAAAAGATATACTTCAGGGCCGGCCGAGTGGCGCGATGGTTAAGAACTCGCTTGGGATGCCAGAGGGCCCCGGTTCGGATCCCACATATGAGGGCCAGTGACACTGCCCTCCACAGCTAAGATGCTGAACAATAGCTCAACCTGGAGCTGGGCTGCCATGAGTCGCTGGCGATGGCGTAGGCTGCAGCCTCTGTGGCAGTGGATTGCCATGGGCTACCGTATGTAGCCAGCAGCCAGCGTGAGCGGCCAGCAGCCGCAGTGAGCGGCCGTCCAGAAGCCGGCGACTGATCTGCCTCACCTGGGAAGAGTGCAATGATGGTGCCAACTTGGGCCAGTGAAGCAACGTCCTCCACAACTACACTGAAGAACAAGACGACAGCAACGTGTCTGTTCCCCTTCCCCCAATTCCCCAGCACTGTTCCCATTCCCCCAATTCCCCCAATAAAAAAATCTTAAAAAAAAAAAAAAAAGATATACTTCAAGTCAGACCCCGACTCAGAACAGGGGTGTGGTGGCACTGTGGGAACGGTGAGGGTGGACGGCGGGAGAAGGGGGCTGAAAAGGAAAGAATCTGCAGAGAGATCAAGACACACCTGATTCGGAGAAAATTTTCCTACATGGATGTGAACAGGCTTGAGGATAAAAGCTGCTTCCTGAGACTGCTGGTCCCTCAGCCCAGGAATTCTGCACTCCTTGTCCTCTCTCCTGGCTGGAGTCCCGGCACTCTAAAAGGTCCGTATCATTTGTAGGTATACAGTACATCTCACACTCTTTTAGATCTAGGTTTCACCAAGGGGGAGAGAATGCCCTGGTTACCTAATTTAGCATTTCCTAACTGATATACTCTACTTCCTTGCAGGAAGCCATAATCTTGTGGGTTTAAGATTCCCACTGAGTTTGCTAACCCCCTATCCTCGGGCGAGAACAGGCAGTCCTGACACCAGGCTGACCCTAGGGAACAGAGCAGCTACTCCAGGGTTCATCTCCAGGTGAGGGCACGAAGGAAGGACCAAATCTAGGCTCTGGTTACAGGGCATCTTGAACACCTGTTGATAATAAAACATTATCTGACAAGGCTTTGGCCCTCCAACCCACCAAAACAGAGAAAGAGAATGGGAGAGGAATTTTATTCCCTCTGATTCCTACCCTGGGGAATAACACTGCCTCCCACCCCCACCCCAAAGGCCTCTAGTCAGAGTAGAAAGGCACCTAAGGAAGGATGGAGAGAAAAGACTGACCAAGGATGTGAAAGACTATCGGTCTCTTCCTAGAAAGGGAAGGCGGGCAATGGACACAGGAGAAAGGCTAAGGAAACACTTGGTCAAATCAGCTTTCTTCCTTTTCTACTTCCATTGAGTTTAACTACCGAGGTGGCTTTTGTAAGAATTTTAAAAGATCACTCCAGCTTTCAAGTTAAGAAAAGACGGTAGAAGAGCAAAATTGAAAGCACAGACTAGTTAGGAGGCTACTGCAGTTGTCTAAGCAGAAAATGATGGTGGCTCAGATGAAGGTGACAGAAGCAGTGGCAGTCTGCATTTATTTCGAAAGAAGAGCCAATAGAGCTTCCTGCTGTACTGGACGTGCGGTATGAGAGAAAGGCAGGGTCAAACAGGACTCCAAGGTTTTAACCCAAGCAAGTGGAAGGATGCAGTTGCCATCAATGAGGAGGAGAAGGTTATAGGAGGAACATGTCTGGCGTACATGTGGTGGGAAGAAGGGGAAAAGTCAGGAGTTCAAGTTGAATATGTTGAGTTTAAGATGGCTCTTAGACTTTGGGGTGAAAATGTTGAACAAGCAGTTGGAAACACTGTCTGGGGTTTGGAAAGATTTGAGGTGGAGATATAGGTGTATTTGAGGTGAGGCAGTTGGAAACAGTGTCTGGGGTTGGGAAAGATTTGAGGTGGAGATATAGGTGTATTTGAGGTGAGGCAGTTGGAAACACTGTCTGGGGTTTGGAAAGATTTGAGGTGGAGATATAGGTGTATTTGAGGTGTAAAGATGGTATTTAAAGCCATGAGAATGAGTGCAGTCACCGATAAATGAATGTAGATAGAGAATAGTAGAGGAACAAGGGCTGAGCCCTGGAGGTAGAGCAGATGAGAAGAAATCAGCAAAGGACATTGTGAAGAAGTCACCACGAAGTAGAAACTAAAGCCAGGAAAGTGCACAGCTCTGGAAGCCAGATGAAGAAAGTGTGTCAAGAAGGGCTGGGTGACCAACTATATCAAAGGCTACTTGTAGACCAAACAAGACGAGAACAAAGAACTGCTAGATTTTTGCAATGAGAAAGTCAGTAGTGACCTTTTCAAAAACAACTTCAGCAGAGTGATGGGAGTCAAAACTGACATGATTTTAAGAAAGAACTGGGAGAGAGGAACACAATAAAAGTAGACAATTCTTGCAAGAAGTTTTGCAGCAAAGGGGGCAAAGAAACAGGGTAGTAACTGGTGGGCACATCAGGGTATCAAGGGGAGAATTTTTTAAATGGGGGAAAAAAATAATAGCACATTTGTATGCTAATATAATAAACCTACAGAAAGCAAAAAATTAGAGAGATTATCAGAAAACATTTTTGATAGGTGATACGGAATCTAATACACAAATGGAGGGACTGCCTTTAGTGTTGTCTATGGAAACAGGTAGAAATGCAGTGTATGCGAGTATATATGTTAGCAGTAAATAGAAGTGGTGGTGTAAGACTGTTCAACTGCATTTCTGGTTGATTGTTCATTTTTTCCCCAGCAAAAATGGAAGCAAGGTTAAGGTGATAGGGATTGAGGAAAGAGAAAAAAGTGTGAGAGCCATCTAGAATGATGGAAGAGTGAATGGATTAGAGAAATAGGATTGCCTGGCAGTATTAAGGGCACATTTGAGGCTCATGGTCAAGAATTTAAATTGAAACTGATCGACATGATTGTTTTTTTGGTTTTTTTTCCTGATTACATTTGGCTGCATGTGCAGATATGGAAGAGGTAGGAACGTTGGGGTTAACTGTACACAACACAAGAGACGGGCAGCAGAATCAAGAGTGCACGCAGGTGGGCCGGCCAAGTGGCTCAGATGGTTAAGAGTTTGCTCAAGAGTACGAGCTCTGAGCAACAGCGGTTCGAGTCCCGGCCCGAGCTGAGCTGCCACTGAGCTGCCAACAGGTGGCAGGATGGCTCAGCTAAAAAAAAAAAAAAAATGAGTGCACGCAGGGAAGTGATTATAATGATTGACCATAGAAGCTGGTAAGGAAGGGAAGTTGGACATCAAAGGAATAGGGACAATGAAAAGGAGGAAAAGATCAATGGACTGGAGGTCTCTGTGGGATTAAAGGAATGTTGGGTGGAGGCAGAGAAAGAGAGCAGGAACAATGAGAGGAGGAAGTGGTTGGAAAGTAGGATGTATCAAGTTGAGTTATGGGGGGGTTGCAAGGACAAGGTCTAGAGTAGACTCCAAGCAGAGTTTCTAAACTCTGACTCTTTGGGTTGGACAATTCTTTAGCGTGGGGGGCACTACAGGATGTTGAGCAGTGTCCTTGGATGCTACCCACTACACTAGGTGCCAGTAGTACCTCTCGAGTTATAACAACCCAAAATGTCTCCAGACTTTGCCAAATGTTCCCTGAGGGCAAAATCTCCCCTTGTTGAAAACCACTGCTCTAGAGCATGTCCATAGAAATCAGTGAATGAGACAGAGCAGACATCAAGACAGAGAAAACGGGAGAAAGTGGCAGTGAGTCAGGAGCTAAAGTCCTCAAGAAATGAGTGGGGATGACTCAGTCAGTGAGTTACAACAACAATGAAGAGTACAGATGACATATAATCAGATGACATGAGATTAAAAGTCGGGCTTTTTAGGGAAGCCGAGGGAGAATGGTGAGAAAGCAACTAGAAGCAAGGAGGACTCATCTCCCAACTCCATTCTCAGCAGAAGGAGGCCTATGGGGGAAGAAATAGCCACCATGTGAGAGGGCTGCAGAGGAGAGAGTATCCTCAGGGGAAAGCCACGTTTCTGAGCAAAAAGGAGAAAGGAACCCTCAGAGAAGAGACTGGAGATAAGATTGTGCTGATGATGCACCATTAATTCCAGAAGGCACAGCGGAACGGTTCAGAAATCATGGAGGGCGACAAAAGAGGACAGAACAAGGAAGTGTGAGATGTGTTCCTCCAGGGAAGGTGGGACCCAGGGGGAGGTCTGCTCAGGAGAGTGGTGGTGCAGTGGACACAGAGCTTCTCAACAAGAGAAGAAGGCAGGCTCCTGGTATTTTGGCAAGAAGGTGGACTTAGGTAAGAATCTGCCAGAAATGTGGCTACGCCACTAGAAGTGACATTGAAATTACCAACCCTAGGCTAGAACTAGTCCAGAACAAAAGGGTAATTTTCTAAACTTCACCAAAGAACAGCTTTAATATCAGGAAGTCAACCAAACAGACACGCCTCTATCTGGAGCTAAGAACAGGGTTTTCAAGGGTCCAGGAAACCTTCAAGGAAGGGTGAATTTTGTGCAAGGTTAGTACAGACAGGCCTAAAGCCATAAGTAGAATTCTTAGGGCCAGTTAGGAAAGTGCCTTCCTCGTTAGAGGATTAAAAATTAGGGTGTTCTAAAATGGGCAGAGTGGCTCTAAAGAGGCAATGAAATGTGGCCAAGAATCCAGAGGCTCTGTTCACTCCCCAAGAAAATTAGAATACATTTCCAGACGGACTGAGTGAGAATCCCCCCAGGCCAGACAGGTTTGAGAAAAGGAACTTGGGCTAGTGAGTCCAGGAAGCTAAACCAGTTGAGCTAAGAAAGGGCAAAGAGCTCTTATCAGGATAAGGAACAGTGCTGGGTAAACTTATCCATTTAGTTTTCCTTTTAAAAAAGTTACAAAAAAACACACTGACATAACACTTAAGTTTAAACACTACAAAGTATATAAGTAAAAGACCCCCCCTCTTCACTTCCAACCCCCTCCTCAGGGGTAATCACTGTGCACAATTGGGTATTTATCCTCCCAGACTGTTTTCTATTCTTATGTAAACACACACACACACAGGTGGTTTTTTCTTTTCCCAAATGAGATCACATTACATATCTTCTTATGCTTTTTGCTTTTTTCACTGAATATTAAATCATGGCCATCTTTTCAAGGTATATACAGGTCTATCTCATTCTTTTTAATGGCTTCATTGTATTACAGTGTGTGGATAAACCATCATTTTTCAAATTTACATAACAATGGGCACTTAAAATGTTTCCACTTTCCCCTATTATTAACAATGCTGCTTTGAACATACCTGTGCACATGTCTTTGCATGTTAATAATTCTACAGATTACATTCCTACCTGCTAGACGAAAGGATATATCTGATACTGACAAAAATTTGCCCTCCATGGGCCGGCCGAGTGGCGCGATGGTTAAGAACTCGCTTGGGACGCCAGAGGGCCCC
>NW_017731388.1:3223918-3273166 GCF_001890085.2 Hipposideros armiger
TGGCAGCCCAGCTCCAGGTTGAGCTGTTGTTCAGCATCTTAGCTGTGGAGGGCAGTGTCACTGGCCCTCACATGTGGGATCCGAACTGGGGCCCTCTGGAGTCCCAAGCCAACTCTTAACACACGCCCTCATTCTTGTTTTAATGTGAACTCCTTTGTGTTTTGTTTGTTTGTTTGGGTGGGGAAGGATGTCAGTTTAAGAATAACGAAAACTGTTTTCAAATTTGTTTATCTACATAAACATTGAACCAAGGGGATACCATCTTCATTAAATATACTGATTGCTAAAGGGAAAGAAACATGAGAATAACAATAACCATACACATAACCAATACTTTTGGACGCTTATTATGTGCCAGATACTATGAAAAGTACGTAAGTATATTATCTTACTGAGCTCTCACAGCTCTACCAAGATTAATATGTCCACTTTATACAAAAAGAGAAACTGAAGTCAGATAGGTTAAGTAATTTTCTCAAAGTCACACAGTTAGTAACTGAGTAGAACCAGGTTTTTGAACCCAGACCACCTGGCTCTGGATTCCCTGTTTAGACAAGTTAAGTAACTTGCTCAACCAAAGTCACATAGCCAGTAAATGGGACAGTCAGGGTTCAAACCCAGGCCTGCCTAACTCCAGAGCACACATATGTAAGGGGTGTGTGTGTGTAATAGAACTTCATTATCTATAGGAAGGACGTAATGATAGTGCGGGGGAGAATTTATTCCTATTTAAACTTTTTTTTTTTCTGTTCTGGTTTTGGTATTTTTGGTTCTGTTGTGCCTAAGGTTTGAAAAACAAAATACTGACATTATCTTGGTTGAGCTAAAGGCAAGGCCACTGCATTGCAAGACACCAGGGGCCTCATACTTTATGTGCATGGAACTCATTGGAGTTGTGCAGTGCACAACCCAGTGTGGTGACCCCAGGACCAGATACAGACTGAATAAAGGAAAAGGGAGATTTCTCCCCACAATCAGTCCAAAGAAGCCCAGAGCTATAGAGTGTCCCCTAGCGTTGAGAGCAGTGTTGACAATTACAAAAGTCTAGAGATCTCCAGAACTGACAGAACTCAGAAAGTAAAATCAAGAGACATGAAAGTGAATTGCTGCTCCCTCTCCCTAGAGTGTTCCCAAACAAGAGAATGCAAGACATTTTAAGACTCCTCTTTGGAGAATCAACAGTTCCCTGGGGAACAGAGGGTAAGTATCACCAACAACTCAGGTCTCAAGACTAAGATGCCTACACAGTAAATGAAGAGAGGAAAGGAAAACGATTTTACAGAGAGAAGGTGGTGGAGAAGAAGAGATTTACTTAAATAGACTCAAGACTAGATAATCAGTCCTGGAAATGTCTTAGTAATCTTCCAAAAGGCACCCCTCCGCTACAAAAAAAAAAAAAAAACCACCAGAAAATTAGGAGAACCTTGAAAATGTTCTCAAGGGGAAAAATGATGCTAAAAGAAACCCAGATGTGGTGAATATAAAATGAATGGAATTTTGGATTCATTCCTACTGTCAGCCTCTCTTAGAATTGAGGCAAAGGCAATTGCAGACTTGGGAAGAAAGGCTTAACTTGACCAAATTAAAATGGCCTACAGCCATGAAGAGACCATGGGTAAAACAGAAACACACATCAGCTGGGCAGAAGATGGGCCCCGAGAATCAGCACAGTAACGGAAAGAAATGGAGAAAGTTTAGCCAAGGTAAACATGATTATGGTGAGTGCCGATCACTTGCTTGGTTGAGAAGGGGATATTCTGGTTAATCACATTTTCTAGTTTGATATATTACCATGTGTTACTCATACAGATGATCAGTTTTCAAAGAATTCAAAAGTGTACTGTAAAATAAAAATAACACCAAAATGTAAGACACTTCTTAATCTTCTAATGACATGGAGTGTTTGTCAAAAGTATCAACAGTCACTACTGTCTAAGGTTTGGGCAGAATCTGGTCTCAGTTATTGACCTGTCAGAAACCTGGCTAAGAAGAAACAATCTAGAAAGATGTAGATGGAACCAAATAAGGATGCCCAAACGCCCAGAGAGTCGAGACATTTTTTTCTTAGTTCAAAGAACTCAGGAGAGTAAGAAGTACGGTGAATATTAACAGCAATGAGATAGAGGGGGGAAAAATGCCACAATCATTTCGACAACTCACTAGACTGCAAGTTTTATGACAGCAAAACTGTTTTGGTCATTGCTCTATCACTGCATCTATAACAGTGACTGGCACGTAGTAGGCACTCAAAAATATTTAAAGAAGAAATGAGTGCTGTTCTTTGAATATACCTTTCCTCACTCTCTTCTAAAATTATTTCTCAGAAAAAAAAAGAATGAATGCTGTTCATTCTAATATCCTTTTTCACATTCTCTACTGAGGGAAATTCTTATCCTTCAAGGT
This sequence comes from Hipposideros armiger, assembly GCF_001890085.2. Taxonomy (NCBI): domain Eukaryota; kingdom Metazoa; phylum Chordata; class Mammalia; order Chiroptera; family Hipposideridae; genus Hipposideros; species Hipposideros armiger. The sequence goes on from NW_017731388.1 coordinate 3,226,322, forward strand.
CCACTCAAGTTTCTTCTCTTTCTCAGTCTTCCTTGATCCCTTCCTGCTGCCCACAAACCCACCTCTTTCAAAAAGCCAGAGTTAAACCTTCTTTATTCTTTTCTTCCAAAGCACATTACTTGGACCTAGATTTGCTCTCCTTTCATTCTGTATTGCATTGTAGTTCTGTATTTATATGTCTGACCCTTCTCCTGGGTTACAACCTCCTTGAGGGCTAATTTTGGCTTCAGTTATTCTTAAACCCTCGTTTGCTAACATAATGCTTTGCAAATAGTAATTACTTAAATATCTGCTAAGTTTAATAAAATAGAATTATATTCTTGGTGTCTAATAAGAAGCCAGCATGTAACAGGTGCTCAATAAATGTTTATTACATGAATGAACAGAAAGAAAGATAATACCAACAAAATCATGTTCTTTGCCTCAAATCCCAGGGCTGAAAGGCATCATGGCTTGAAGGTAGAGAAATGGCGTCTTTCCCTTGGTTTAAGGGGACCTTGTCTGCTTCGTGTGCCCAGTATCAGGCACTCCGGCACCAAAACTGTAGAGATAAGTTTGAGGGAGCTCCAGGAAGAGTAACATAACTGACTTGGGGTGGGGGAGGAAAGGATGAAAAAGGAACAATTGGGGCATAAGCTAGGCAGATGGCCTAAATGACGTCTGAGACTAGACACGATAACCTTCTGCTAACACTGGGAGAGTGTAAACACCCAAGAGGGGAGGAATTGTTTAGCCTGGTCCAAAGAGCTAAAAGTAGGAGAAAGGATGAAACAAGGGATGGAAGATCAAAGCCCTGTGACAGGAAAGCCAACCAAGAGAGGCACTGGTCTCCTTGGACTCAGAGAAAACAATGTCATATACATTGTCACAGATATCAACAAGTGTTATTATCCTATCCTCATCTTCGGGCATACAGGAGGTCTATAAACAGATGGATTATTGAAACTAGGAGAACTGAAACCTAATACAAAGAGCCTATGCTTGCAACAGAAAGTCCTTTTACCATTATGCAAAATATAGCCCCATATTCAGTATTATTAAAGCAGTGTCCAAAAAACCCACTGATTCAGACTGCACCCATATGCAAAAGCACCTTCAAGAGAAGATAAAAGAAGAAAAAGGAGGGAGAAAGAGAATCAGCAAAGCAGTGGGACTGGAACCCCATGGTTCGGTGAAATGCATGAAGTATCCCATCTGTATTCTCACTCCCCACTTTCCATTTTACTCTAACAAAGACACCTCTCAAAGCAGAGTTTGCCGAAAACACATTCATTTCTTCCTCTTTCCCATTCCACTCCAAGTCTGCCTGCCTGCCTGCCTCTTGGGAAGTTTTAGTGGGCTTCAATGGTTCCTACAACATTACCGGTAAGTGCTGTGAGTGCTACAGCCAAGAAGATATGGTTTCCTGCTTCAAAGAACTTATAATCTACTTGAAGAGACAAAATATAAATATGTGAAAATAGCAAGAAAATAATTACAAAGAAATAGATGATAAACGCAAGAGAAAATGGGATACACTATTTATTTAACTGCTAACGGTGTGTGAAGTGAGAGGAAGGTAAGATTGAACTGATAAATCAGGGAAAGCTTCCTGGGAGAGGTGAATTTTCTTGTTGAAGAAGAAAACTAGAAATGGACTGGCTGAAATCAACTGATGGGTTTATAAAAGCTAGAAGGAACCTTAGGGTGTATGCTATCAAAATTGCTCATTGACAAATAAACTAAACAGAAGCCCAAAGAGCATAAATAATATGTCCAAGTGACAAACAAATTCAGTGGGAGAACTTGAATTCAAATCAAAGCATCTGAATTCAATCCAGGGCAGATGACAGGAACAAAATGCAAAGAAGCGAGAAGAAGCAATGCCTGCAAGGAAGGTGAGCAGGTTGGCTAGGTTGTGACAGAGGGCTGTGGTACTGAGTACCTGGGTACTGTGGTACTGAGTTTCATAGGGTACTGGGAAATTAGAAGCCCTGGCCTACTCCCAGATAATCTGAGCAGCTCCCTGTTCAGGAACACCCACCGGATGTTAGTGACAGTGGCCCTGCAGGACTTCTGCATCCCAGACTACACGTCCTGCTCTGAGACCTTATCTTCTAGCAGCTACCTTTCTTACTCCCAGATGCCTACTAAGGACCCTAGAAGCTCCAAGACACACACATAGCAAAGCTAATCAAGGAGCTACTTCACATATGCACTCTGGTTCTGTTCACAACCCCACCCTCCTCCTTTGCCCCCACCAACTCTGAGGAAACCAGATGTACAAATGGTTAACAGAGAAAAAAAAAATCCCACCCAGACCACTTGAAACGCGGCTAGTCTGGCTGGGCTTCCAGTCCGCTCAGCGACTGCTCCATGTCTGCTATTTATAGCCTCTGGGTGCCCAGCCCAGCTTCCAGGTCACTAATTGTGGCCCAGCCCTGAGCCAACCCCCACACCTCCTCCCCCGCCCGGCAACACAGGGAATAAGCAGCAAACCCAGCTTTGTCCAGCCCCAGAAGAACAACCAGGAGAGAGATCTGAATCCAAGACCCTATATTATGTCCAGAAGGGCCTGCCCTCTCACACTGCATTATCTTGGAGATCTGAGCTATCCCTTCCTTCTATAGCAGGTTCCTCTTGGCAGAAAGACTCAGTGAAGCATTGTCTGTTACTTCTGGGGCAACAACCAATGGACCGCACTCTCGACTATCAATTCTGTATCTGCAGCCTTGTCTCCATCCCAATTAAACCTGCCCATTGTCAATGATGTTCATATTCAGAGCAAAGGACTGGGACTAAGGTGAAGGAAGAGTTAAGAGGTTTATGGTAAGAATAAGAAGTCCCCTTTCTTTCCTAGTGCCTCAGAGTTATGGTCACCATTCTTCTCAGACAGCCCAACAAGCTCCCAACCCTCGATATCTGTGACCGATGCTGCCCAAGACTATACATCGCAATGTCAGTCTTCCCCTTCTCATTTGGGGGTTCATTTGGGCCACTGGGTAACATGCCAAGGATTCTGGTTATTGGAGCCAGAACCAGAACGCTGCTGTGCTATCTCATCATCACCCACAAATACCGATTCCCAGCCCCAAATCTTTCCTCCCAAGACCACAAGGGGAAAAAAAGTTTCCAAATTAAAAAACTAAAACTGGCAACAAAGGTGCCCCATGGCAGTAACCTTTAAAACTGGCCATTAAAGTTTATAAGTCAGACGGGCACCAACGTGAACGATCAAGAAGAGAAAAACAGCCCCCTCCCTTGAGGACCCAGAGCCACAGCCTTCCCCCTAAAGCCACAGAGCTGATGTCACAAGAAGCTCTTGCTGCCATCAAGGGCTCTCTGTGTCCCAACTACAACCACTCACAATGGAGGCAGCCTCTGTGTGTGGAGGCAGTGGGTGTCTGGCTAGGAATAAAGAAAAGGGGAGGGGCAAGGAGGCATGAGTTGGGGGGTACATAGGAGGTGGGAAAGGTGGGAAGGAGGAGAAAACGACCAATCTCCTGCGAGCCATGAGAGCTGCCTGCAACTCACAGTCCAGGAGGGGACAGGCCTGTCAGGCTGCCTAGGACAGTGGTTCCCAACTTTTTTCTACCCAGCATACAAGAGGCATACCACATGTTTTCGTCAGTAACTATAGGTCATTATGCAATAATTCCTAACCATCCTGGGGTAGAGGGGCCACACAGAATTTCTTTGGCAAGGATATGAATAGTTTGAAAGAGGCTCCAAATCCTCCTGACCACCTCCCCTATGGCGTATATACCCCCCGATGAAGAATCATCAGTTTAGGGAGCCTACTTCTCCTTCCCTCCCTTCCTTCCTTCCATGTATTCAACAAACACATTTTGAGAGTGTCTGTGTGCCAGGCATTGTTCTAGGGGCACTGGGGAGACAGCGGTGAACACACAGACAAAAATCCCTGTCCCCGTTGAGAATCCATGCCTTCGCAGGGGACAAAAACAGCGTAACCAAAAGGCAAAACCCATGGTATGTTGGATAATGCTAAGTGCTAAGGAGAAAAAAACAGAGCAGGGAAAGGGGACAGAAAGTGCTGGCGGGGGTGGGGATAGAGGCGGGGATGAAATTGTAGATAGGGTGGCCAGGAAGTCCTCAGCTAGAAGATAGCATGGGAAGAAAGGCCTGAAGGAGGAGGAGGAATGAGACATGCAGATATCAGGGGCAACAGCATTCTTAGCGGAGGGACCGGCAAGTACGAAGGTCCTAAGGTGGGTCACGCGTCTCGTGTGTTCCAGGAAGAGTAATGAGGGGGCCACTGTGGGGGGACCTACGTGCCACTGCCCCTGGCAGCTCCTCCTCCGTTTCACATCTTATGGCTCGGAAGAGTCGAGCTGATCACCTGTTAGACAACATTGTCCAAGCCAGGGATATGCTCACAAGCTGAGAACACGTAACGAGCTTGGTGGAAGGGGACACAGGTAGGTAAGATGAGCGTAGTATTAAAGTATTTGTCTTTATTTAAACAGCTCAGAGTTCTTTTAAATAAAATCTCATCCATTCACACAAAATCCTTGTAAGGAACAAAAGTCATATCCCCTTAACTAAGGAGCGGAGGGAAAAGCCATTTTCTAAATGATTTTAAAGCGAGAAACTGGAATCGAATTTACTCTTGATATCCAGTCCAATAACCTATTATTCATAAAACCATGGAATATTAAGAGCTGGAAGAGGCCTTAAGAGATGATCGTATGCATTCCCCCCGTCACACTCAAGCAGCAGCTGCTGAGATTAGAACCCAGGGTTCTTGGATAAGGGGTTAACACTCCACAGAAAGCAATGGAGGGGAGGCAGTGCAGATTTTAAAAGAGGGGACCATTTCTCTCAAATCCTGCCTTCTAGAATTTCTCCTGCAAAGGAAGATACGATGATGACATTAGGATTCCTGAACACCAGTGTTCTCTGTCCCCTGACCCCTATAAAAAGCCTGTTATCTCCACATGCTAGGCCTTTATCTAGTTCCCTTCAGCCCAGATGCCCTTGGTGAGACAGGGCATGGCCAAGCTCGTAGGCTGCAGGTTCTGAAGACCAGAACTAAGTCTACAGTGTGAACACAGATACACACACACACACAGACGCGTACAGTCAGTGGGAAGGAGGGGAACGGAAAGCACACACAACACAACACACCAGGGCAGCTGCAGAAAACAACTGCTTGTTAAGTTAAAATTAAACTCTGCACAAATATTGACCTTTGGAGGGGACAGAAACCGGTCCCATATTTACCAGTTTTATAAATGGGACTGACCACAGCTGCCCCACGCGCTTGGCCAGCACGATGGCAGGATGGGGCGAGGCCACGCTTTGGGGGTGGGGGATGAATGAGAGGGGCAGGAGAGATTTTAAACACTCTCTTAAACGTAGTTACTACTGGTAGGTCAAAGTTCCCGAATGCCTTAAGAGAGGAATTTCTAGGAAAGCAAATAAGGGAGCCTCTGAAAGCAGGGGGGTCAGAGAAGTTAGGGATAAGACAGGAAAAAGAAAGTGTCAGAAAGAAATAAAAATGGCTAAAAATAGTGAGAAATATAACAGAGATTGAAACTGAATGGAGAGAAGACTGGGGAGCTTATCCTTTTGAACCCTGGCCCTTGGTCAAACCAAGAGTCACACGGTAGAAGACCAGGTGACCAACTTAACCTAATGGGACAGTCTAACCTGGCCTGGTTGGAAGTTTGGCTCTGCTGCTCACTCGCTATGCAACCTTGGGAAACTCTGGGACCCCATTCCTTCACCTATAAAATGGGGGTAATAATACAAAAACGTCACCCCAATTCACAGAGGCAGAGCCAAAAGAAGACGATGTACGTGAAAGTACTTTGCCGACCGTAAACACCATGCAGGTATAAATCATTACTTTTATTAATTCTATCCCAGCTAACTGTGCACCTTTATATTCCAAACTGGCCAATAAACTGCAGTCTCTCTAAGAGCAAAGCCAGGGGTGAGAAGGGAAAACCTGAGCTTCCCTTGAACTTGTCAAAAGCCTCCTAAAGGCATCCACCTAAACCCTTCTCTTGCTGCAGGATAAAAGGGAGGCCAGCTTGCTGAAGTAGGCCCCCAAAGCCATACTCCCAGCTGCAAAAGGTCCCACTACAAAGTGGGAGAAAGGACTCACCAATCCTATTTCCATGCAAGCTAATCGCCGGCTGCCCAGTTTTTCAGGAACAAACATCACAGATGTTGGGCTACTTAGTTCTGTTCAAAACCTCTGATGCCTTCACCCTCTTTTATACTTTCCTTAACGCTTGTAACTTTCACGATTAACAATAAGCATAAAAAGTCTGGATCCAACCTCCACATAGTAGAACATGACAACACCCTTCCCCCGCCTCCAACAGTTGTGCCACCAAGAATCACAATCTGAAAGTATTTCAAATAAAAACACTTTGAAAAATACATGAAAAGATTTGCTGAAATTAGTTGCCTGGTTTTACAGAAAGCTCCTGTGTTTATGTGGTACACTGTTTACACTCTACACCTTAAAAGCGTGGGGTAGCCAAGCGTCTATCACTTTATGGCACATGAAAAAGTCAGTGATGAAGTTCAAGTCCTTTACCTCCTCAGTGCTAACTAAACACGTCACTAGTATTTTTTACTCTGCTTCGCTTGTTCAATGTTTTACCTTAATATATCACAGTTTATATTGTTAAACGTGTGTCATAAAATATAAACAATGTACAGCACAACCATGTCAGCAATTTAGGAAGAATTTCCAACGCTGCAGTCTCTGCGGTCACAGGGCAGGGTGATGTTTTTTACATTTGGTGCACCAAATACATGCTGATGCACAGACTCCAAAGAAATCGGGGAGGAGGAGGCAGACAGGAAAGAAAAGGGGAAGAGAATGGGGAAATTATACTCCATGAGGGGAACCAGCTTCCTTGAATTTGGATCCAAGAACTTTTTAATAAATATAATCAGTGTGAATTTCCATAACCCTCTTCCTATGGCTTTGTCCTCTTTGGGGGCTCCAGAGAAGGGGTGTGCCTCCAGTAGAAAAGAGTCTTGTTCACTGCACGCCCGTCTTTCCCACGAGCAATGACTCTTCCCTCCACAGGTCTTAGCTCTATCTTCTATAAACTATGTAGAAGCTGAGCTAGCTGACCTTCCGGGGATGGCCTACGAGTCCTTGCCAAACCTATTATGCTATAGTCAGAACTGATATTATTTTCAAGTATTCCGCACTTCTAGAAACACGGAAATGAGAGTTACCGTAATTAAAACTGTCATACATTTAATACTCAAAAAAAGTTCATCCTTCTCACGCTCAGTAAGCTCTGAAACTCAAAGAGAAGCCCTGAATAGAACCTGTCAGTCTCTCAGTCTATCCCATAATGTTTTTATCCAAATAAAATCAATACCTCAGACAGGGAGGTTTCCAGGCTAGAAACAGGAGCTGGAAACAAGCATCTTCAAAAGCAAAATATTCTTGAGACATTCATGGCTAAGTAAATATCTGAAAAAAACAATAATGCCCACAATGGGACAAGCGATTATCATTCAGCAATTAGAAGTGACATGGCAAGGATGCTGTGCCTGCAAGGGGTCTCTTGACCCTCTCCACCCACAGCTCCCTCTGTGAGACCCTGCTGATCCCCTCCCAGACGAAATTTGGGCTGCCTACATTCAACAAAAGCCAGCAAAATGCAGCCCCACATAGGATTTCTAGTTGAATACTGTCTGTGTCAGCGATTCCCTCCTCCCTCCTAGCCACAACGGTAGATGGATCTCGCAGAGAGGTCCCTCCGCAGACCATGTGCCAGGGCTGGTTCCTATTTAGAATGTCTTGGCCTAAGCAAGCAAAATGTCATGCTTGGGGGCTTCAAGACAGAAGGGCACTTTAACATTAAAGATGACAGCAATATAAGTGCTCCAAAGGCCTACAAGAGGTAATGCTAAGGCCCAAGACACAGAAAATGGAAACCAGGGTCCCCGGTAATGCTCTGATGTAACCCAACAATAAGGACAACTAGGACAAGAAGGGGACTCTTACGCAGGGACTGGATAAGGCTGGGAGCACAACAAAAGCACAAAGAAGACACCCACAGACCTGGAGAACGTCTGCACACACAAGTGCATATCTGCTTTATATCTGAAGCCGCCCATGGCAGCAGTTTTTGATTGTGTAGGAACTGTGTCTCTAATCCAGAAACAACTCAAGCTCGGGCATACTGGGAAGCATCCCTCCACGGTAATCTGTGAAGCCCCTAGAGAAGCAAATAAGGAAATGTTGCTACCGGGTACCAGTGAGTGCTGCCGACTTAGCAGCGCTAGGAAATGTCTGAACAGAGTCTTATTCAAGCCAAGGGAAAACGCTGTTAAAACACACAAAACTCCTTTGACTAATGTGAGAGGGGGGAAAGAGCCTCTATAATTAACAGAAACTGTCACAGGCATTGGGGGCCTCCGACGTGTTCAACGCAAACCACTTGAAAAGACCCGGTCTTCTAGGGGAAGGCTGGGGTTTCTGAGCGGGGCTCCAACAGGCTGGGGACAGCTTTTCCAAAAAGAATCCCACCATATTTAGAAAAGAGAAGAAAGAAGGAGGAGAAGAAAAAAGGGATGGGGGGAAAGAAAGGAAAAACCCAAACCTCAGCTGAATATTTTTCCACCACTGGAACTAAAAAGCAGAACAGAAGAAGAAAAGTCCAAATGCAACCAGTTTTCAATTAGGGCCTAATTAGAAAGAAAAGTGGTGGTGCTATTATTACAGATCTGGGGAGGAAGAAATGCAGTCAATGACTTGAGTTTGGGCCGAGCCATCCACTTGAAAGCTGTGATGATTAGAGGGACAATTTATGGCGAGAGATGTTGGAGGGGAAAGGGAGGGATAATGGGAGAAGAGAGCCCACAGACTGGCTAATCGTGTCACTCAAGAGCCAAAAAAGATAGGCAAAATCATGTATTGACAGTAAACAATTCACAAGTAAACAGCTTGCAAAGCCTTACACAAAGGCCTGTAAGGAGAAATAAAGATCATAGCAGGCATAACTCTGACCTGAAGAGGCTTATAAACAGTCCCGGCACTAAGTACCCACCTCTTAACACTCAGCCACTAGATACACATGCACAAATCTTCAGAGAAAATTTAACCTCGACTACTTTTTATACACAAAGTCCACTCTGACCACTCATGGGGCCTCTCTCTCTGCCTTTCTCCCAGCTCCCTCCTCATTTCCATACATGACACACCAGACCCCCTCCCCCGCTCCAGAGAAAAAGATGCCATCATCAAATAGAATTCCTGAATGAAGCTATCTGGATTTGCCTCAGCCCTCAAAAGAAGCCAGTCAAAGTCTGCCCCCTGGCTCAGGCAGGCTGAGACCCGGTATCAAGATGGGGACTCTCAGAATAGCTGGAAAGGAATTTTCTGCTTTCTTTATGATCCCAAAGGATTCAGGTCCATTTTCTAGGTAAAGGCCATAACACATGAGAACAAGCAGAAAGAACTAGGGATGGGCACCCTTATCTGTGGCCATAGGAAGGAAGGGGTCATCTAGTTGCATTCCATATTTGCAATAAAACAAAGCAGGCTGACTGGTAAAAGCACGAAGTGCTTTCTTCCCGTGCTCTGGGGTACGCTCCCCCTTGTTGATTTAGTTCAGGCAACTTGGAGGCAGGACAGGAAAGGCCAGGGCAAACATGTCACAGCCTGCAGTGAATAGGGCCAACAGAAAGGAGAGGCAAAGAACAGAGCTGAGAGGAGAGGAAAAGAGGAGAGGCCTCTCTTCCCATCCCACAACCTGGGCTCCATCCAACACAAAGTTAAATCCTAACCTCGGCTCACCACCCTGCCCACTGCTTGCATGATTTATCCCCCTATCTGCCTGCACTGCCTTTACAAGCCTTCTAGCCCTGCACACCATTATAAAAGCTGTCTGTAATGCTGGCTCGACCTGGCCTGGCCCGGGCTCCTGCCACGGTAACCCTTCCCCACCCCTTCATTTTACAAGCCTTCCGCCATCATGGAAATCTGAAATCCCACGAAAGAACAGTAAACATCACAGGGAAAAGAAAATACCTAGCCAGGCCACTCTGGACAGCAAAGTCACAAATGGACTGATGTCTCTAAGCCAGGGATGAAGGCCTCTAGGCAACAACAGCGAGCTGCCTTCTTGCCTAAGCTCAGCTGGATAGTAACAAAGAGATGCACACACAGATGTGCCAATCCTTTATGGGGCACGGCCAAGCATCCTGGTGCCCTGGGAATTCCCAGGCTCAAGGCATCAGCCAGAATGTCAGGGAAACTCGCAAGTAAACACAGGTGTCAGGTTCAGAGAACCATGTGGAAATGTGAAGTTTTAAATAACGGAAAGAGACTAAACATTATTCTGACCACAAACTAAGTCAGAATCAGCCCCGTCACCTTCTTATGGGCTCCTTAGGGATGTGGCACGGTGCAGTCGAGCGAGCATGGGCTTTGGGTTTAGCTGACTGGCTTTGAAAGCTGGTTTCATCACTTATTTATTATGAGCTATGTGACGTTGGGCAACTTACATTCTCTGACTCTCAGTTTCACTCTCTACACCACGGGAAAATACCAACTCATAAAAAGATGGTGAGGAGTAGCAACAAAATTTACAGCCAGAGAGCCCAGCACTCAATAGGTCCAAAAACGGTAGCTATTATGGTTATTTGGGAGGTTAGACGTCCTGATTTGGGGGAGGGGTTCCACTGCTTCCCCATGCAAATCTTAGCCTGATGAACAGGTTTCCCCTTTAGTCTACACAGGCTTACCCTTTCTAAACCAGACTCTATCAGTGCCTCTCCTGGCCAGAGGAGGAGCCAAAAGGAAGTCCTCTGGAGACACCTTCCCTACCCACTGTCTTGAGTACCCTGGTCCTCTCATTCCTTCGAACTCCTATAACCCAGTCCTGCTCCTGACCCTTCTCACTAGGCCTCCATCGGCTCCTCCAGCCTCAATTCAGAAAGATTCTTCTTTCTCTTCAGATGCCTCAAGAGAGCCTGCCAGCACCCACTGGGTTCCACTCTTTGCAAGAAATGCCCAACTTCCCCTATTACAGCAGAGTCTAAGCCAGAAGTCAGGGTTCATACCTTCCCCGGCTAACTTAGTGGAGAAACGGACACTAAAGAATTCTCCACGAGTCGCTGGCGTTCCAAAATGCCCTGCCAATGAGTCTGAGTGCTCCCCAGAGCTCTGTTATTCACTTGGGGGTAGGTAGTGGGGAGCAGGAGGGGGAGGGCTGGGGGAGGGCAGGAAGAGAAGAGAGCCTTGATTCAGGGGCCAGACTGAGTCCGCCACAGGCCAGGCTCCGCTGAGGTTTCTCGGGTGAAACACGCCTCTGTGATGGCTGTGCCTGCGAAGCGGATGGAAATGCCCATAAAGCCCTATCAAACCCTGCGCAGAGAGGGACAGGGATATATATAGAACCAGGAACCAAAGGGGCCACAAGGGATTCGGGCGGACAGCTCCGCCCAGCCCTTAAACCCGCCCCAGGGAAGGGGGGAGGCCCAAGGAACAAGCTCAAGGAATGAAGGTTGGAGACAGCCCGGCGGGTGTATGAAGGGAGTGGGGAAGTGAGGGGCGTCAGGGACAATGCTAGAAGAGCGCTAATGACTAGGCAGTCAGGGCTGGGGCAGCTGCCCGCTCCAGCACCAGCGACGCTGGAGAGCCAGTCTCTGGGTCTGGCCATCCTGGGGTGACTTTTAACACTCTGCTTCGGTGTCCTACAACCTCCACAGTGCTCTGCTTGCTTTCCAGAACCACAGAGCCTCTCTGAACCAGCTTTCCCTGTCTTCCTCAGCTCCCCTGACCAGCACCTCCAGTTTAAATCCATCTAGGAACCAGGGTTCTCCATCCCCACGCCCTTAACCCCACTCCCAGCCTCCCAGAGACACCGGGGGCAGGGGAGAGGCAGGTGAGAATAAGAAATCTATCCATAAGGAAAGTGTCATGAGACAAGAAAAATATCCTAAGATGGACACCTGTCAAAAGCTAGAAACACATTTACAGAAAGGAAAATGAGGTTCACAGAATAAGGCAAATGCCTTATAAGAAACCATGGAATCTGATAGCATCAGGCCCTCAAGGAGACACTGTCATGCCAGGGACAGAAAGTGGACAGGCAGGCTCTCCTTCCGCTCTAGATTTGCTGGGATTCCCCCTCTCCCCACCAATCCTCTTCCAAAGTAGAATTTTGGAGGTACAGCCACCAGGTGATGGAAGCTAGCCGACACTGAGCCCCACAAGGATTTCCCACCTGAGCAACAGCCAGGGTAGCCAGCCCCCTCTCTCTGTCCCCAATTCAAAAGAGAATCCTTCCTTCTCTCCACCTCGAGTCTTTCCCCGCAAGCCAGCAGAAGTAGGACAATGTTTTGGCGCCACCTGCTGTCCTTTTTTGAAAGCTGACTAGACTAGATGCCTAAAATTGGATGGACCTCAAATTCATCTTCTTTAATTAATCACAAGCCCTACAGGAATAGAATCCATGAGAAAAGAAACCCTAACTTCTATCAAAGGGGATATTTATTCCTATGGCATGCGATGGACAAATCCAGCGCTCCACCCTTCTGCTTCCTGGGATCGATGTCTTAGGAACTCCAACTGGCCAGAACCTCCCCACCCCTCACTGGGCTTTTAGGTCCAGTCTTAACAGCCATTAATCTGTGAAGTTCCTTCTCCAAGTCTTTCTGATTTGAGAACTGTGAATACTTAACAAGCCCTTTCTCTATTTAATAGATTCCATAGATTTTAGAATTATTTCTATATCACAGTTGAGGTTTTCTTGGTTTTAGGTAGAAATTCTATATTTTGCACTGAGATGACATGATCCTTTGTCATCAAACAGGAGAATGAAAGCAGTGTCGCCCAATGAGCAATGGCTTAGACATTTTACACTGCTCTGTCATTCCTGTGGTGCTCACTATGGTCTGGGCAAACATTCTAATAAGCAATACGCTCACTGAGTAGTCGGTTCATCTCACAAATATAAACATTGGCTCATCCATTTAACAAATATTTCTGTAGCACCTAATATGAACCAGGCCCAAGCTGGAGGTACCGTGGTAAATAAGACATGAGGTTTCGGCTCTCACGGAGCCTCCGTCCCAGCATCATTTACCTGATTTATTAAGGTAATCTAGCAAAGTCACAGTCATCTTAAAGAATCCCTGTGTGAACAGCAAAAAGCAAGACAAAAGTATAAACAGACTTTGTAAAGAGACAGAATGAAGAAATATAAGAGGCTATAAAAGAAAAGGACGTACAGAGTGGGGCAATGAATGTGTACAGAAAAAGAACTCTTAATATTATTTTTTCCTCATATTCCTTATGGGTAAGGTTTTTTGTTGTTGTTTTCCCTAAAACCCATTCCTGGACCTAACTCGAGGAATTGCATGCCAGTTTCCAAGGTCAGTTTCCTCAGGCCTCAAGATTTACAAGTCTTTAGTAGGGATTATGGAGAGATGCCTGGGACAGACGACTTAAATTATATGCAAGTATTTTTCCAAACGTCACCACAGGAAATATGTGGGGCTCCATCAAAAGCATTATCATCTGGTAGAAGGGCCGAAGCTTCTGATAGGCCCTACCATGACCCAGTAAATAAAGAGGAACAGAGTTAACCACAGACTCTTCGGGCCAGCCATGCCCTCTTCCTACTCGGATTCTCCAAGTCACTCTCTGCTTCACCTGTCGTTAGGAAAAGAATCTACAGAATTCAGGGAGTGTCCAAAGCTTCCTTGGTAACATTCTTGTCAGGTAAAAAATTCTTCTCTCTACTTCAACTATACCTTTAATGCTATAATTCAAGTTCATCCTTTCTTGTAATATCTTGAATGAAATGTAGAAAAGCTATCATCCTGCACGTGTTAAATTCCCATATTTCAAAGAATGAGCTACCACTCAATCTGCTCTCTGGATTAAAAAAATCCTATTTTCATACAAATTGGTAACTACAATATGGCCTCAGGGATAGAAAAAGACAGTCTGAGAAATATAATCAATAATGTTATAAATATTTCTGAGGGGGCCAGATGGACTCATGTCCTGTTGGGGAGACCACTTCATAGTTGGTGTAGAGGCCTGACCAGCGCACTGTATTTCTGAAGCTGATGTTGAATAGTATTGTATGTCAACTATAATTATATATACATATAGTTTCAGGACATGGAGTAGAGAGTGGGAATGGAGTCAATGGAACTGTAATAGATAAGCATGATATCGGGGGTGGGAGGGCAGTAGATGGGGGAGGGGGGTTGTTACTTTGTGAGGGTGAAAAGGATAACTATTGCATTGTTCTGTACACCTGAAACTAACAATAAAAAAATTTTTTTTTAAATCCTATTTTCCTTGGATAGTTTTTTTAAATTGTTTCCATCCCTTTTATTATGATCCTGATTTTCCTATGGTCACTCGGGCCCCAAGCATCCTTCAAACATAACACCAAAATCCTAAGTGACCAACTAGTGCTCAATACAATGGGGAAGGTGGCCTTAGGATCTCAGGCTCTTCTTTTAATTACACAACCTGGAGTGATGTTCATCTTTTAAACACCCAAACTATGCCAAAGACTATATCACATTTGGGAGCTCTTACTATTGGGAGTTAAATCTTTCAGGAAAAAAGAGAAAATTTTCCCACCTAGGAAGGAGATGGGTACATTATAGGAAGATGTTCTATTAAATAAGATACTAGACTAGCTAAAGCTTCTGACAAAAGGAGTAGCAGGCAAAGCTGGTATGCAGGGAGTGCAGGAGGGGCATTTAGAGGGGCTTTGTGCCTTGAAGATTCTGCTTCGCTTTGCTTAAATCCACCCTCCTTTCCAGAGCTCTCTAGGATTCCTTCATTGATTTCCCCTTGGAGAAGGACTTCCTCATTTGTCCGTCCTCAGCACTTTGTGCATCTCTAGTATAGCACTCTCACCTTAGATTATAGGTATGTGTGTACCTGCCTGTCTCCCCTTCCCCATATGCTTCTCGGGACAGGAATCACGTCAGTTATCACTGTATTCCTAGCACGCTCTACGTACTTAACAATTCTAGTTTCCTACCCCACCATAGAACTTCATACGAGAACCTAAAACCAGTGGTAGCCAATAAACCCTGGCTAAGGATGATAATATTAACAGCAGTCATCCAGCACAACTCTACTAAGCTGTCAGACCAGTTTAGGATATTGGCATATAAACTCCTTTTTCTCTTGGCCCAGACATTTACTCTTAAGGTTTGCCTCCTCCTCAAGAGACTCCAGGAAATAGGGTTAGTTTTAAGTCCTAGAAAACCTAATCGTTCCTGTTTTCTCCAAGGTAAGGGCCTAAAGGAAGCCTGCAGATACCTCATGAATATTGATGAGCCTCTGCGGTCACATGAATATTAACAACACCCTGTGGCTTTCGGGAACAGCAGCCCAGCTAGAAGGTCTAATATTAACCTTGGCTAGGCCCTAAAGGTGGGAAGAGCATATGCCCATACGTCTCCATGGGGAGTAAAGGGTGCATGGCAGAGTCTGGTTTGGGGGTTGGCCCCTATGCAAACACTGGGCACAAGGGCAGTTAAGAAAGGACTCAGCATTGTGCCCTACGTCCCTGGCACTGAGGGCTCTGTTAGCAGCTACCCAGGCAGAAATCCCCAATGTTGAAGCTTTGTAGAAGTAAAGATGCAGAAACGAAGGACTACTGAAGTCAGAAAAGAGTGGGTAGGGACACACTGACCTAGTTCAATGGCCACAAGAGAGGGGTAGAGAAGGGTCAAAGTCAGATCTCACTGGACAAAAACCTGAACCAAATAATAAGACTCACATAGGCAACAAAATATACCGTTAGCAGGTCACACATTCACAGTAAGGAAAGCTCTACAGACTGTGGAGTTTCCAGCCTCACACCTTCTGTGAAACCAGCGGACACAGAGACCAATGACCCAGGTTGAAGAGGCAAGACGCTCTAGGGTTGAGGCCGTGAGAGACAGGAGGGATCAGGTTCTTTTAGCACCCACAGATTCTGAGCCCAGGAGACATCGGAAAGAATGACAGCTGTTATTAAAACATAAACAAATAAAGAAGAAGTTGTGTGAATCAGTCAACCAAAGAAACCTACGCACCCATGGCCCCAGGTCTAAGTTCAAAACCCACATGACAACACTATTAAAAGGAAAGGCAGGTTAAGTGACCTCAGGCAGTGATTGGAATTAATGCTAATAATAAGATTCCTGCTGTAGCCCACACACCAGGACAGACTGTGCTGAAAACTAGAGTAGTATCTCTTTACTCCTCTCGCCTGATCCTACACAAAGGCCTTAACCCCTTAGTTCTGTCGGAAAAGCTGACCCAGCCCCCTTCACACACACACACACACTCAAAAGGAACAGAGAGGCCTGTGGGCCTAGCCCAAGCTGAGGTGGTGAGAGGCCACACCTAGGAAGAGGGTGGGGGCTGCTCACGAGAGCTGTGTTCTGTCACACAATTACCATATTATGTAGCTCTAATAAAAAGAAATACTTGAAGTTTTACTAGTGCCATATAATAAAGTATTTATAGAATCCGGGGGTTAGGGGGTGGGCAGAGGTAGAGAGGGGGGAGGGAAAAAGGAGGAATCGGAATTGTTAGTAAGAGCCCTGGCGACAACAACTCCCAGCAGCCATCACACAGGTAAACTTCAAAGCCATCAGCCTGGGACATCAGGCCCGCTCTCCCTAAGCCAGCTCACAGTGGCTTACTGTTCACCGCCTCTCCTCAGCAGCCTGTCTCTAACTTCTCCTGGTTTCCAAACAAAGATGAGAAACTGGGAGGAACAGGATGGAGGAGCAAGGCCTATCAGCAGAACCGTGCGGCACCTGGGCCTGAACAGGCTGGGGACCTGGGTCAAGGGGATGTCAGCTGAAAGAACGGCTGGAATGTGAGTTTTCAAATAGGTTCCATTCTGAGGCTAACTCTCCAGGTCTCACCATCCAACGTACCTGACCGGTTTGAAATTTGCCAAAACCAGGCTTTCCATCATCACACTGGCCCCTCCGCACACCTCTCACACTCCCATTGCAACCACACTCGCCACTTGCCACCACCACGCGAGCAGGGCACTCCACACCTACTGCGACCACAGGGCACGCACCCGCAGCTTCTCCTACACCTCCCCCCCCCCAAGGTCCTTACAGCCACAGTGTCTCACACACACACACACACACACACACACACAACACGCTCACCACAACACACTCCTCCCCAAGGGCACTGGGCACCTTCCCAACTTAAGACACATCCTAGATAAAAACATTTTCTGAGCCTACAACCCTCTTTAACGTTTCAAAATTTTCTATCACCCAGAAAATCTCCCCAAAGAGAGAGAACAGTGAGGGCTGTGGCATTATTACAGAGGAGACTATAAACAGAACAAATATAGAGCTGCTTTATTACAAGGCAGTGTGGGGTTGGTGGCTGGCTGATTACAGGGACACTCCCCAGAGCTCTCTGCAATCCCAGACCTCAATAAAGGCCAGACTAGAGCTGCTTTCAACTGAAGGGCAATTGGATCCAGGGGCCCCCTAGCATGCCTTCAGATTCCAGTCCAGGATATGATACCTGCCTTGGTTGAAGATAAGAAGGAAAGCAAACACAATCTAAGAACAGCCATGCTTGGCAAAGAGCCACCAGACCCATCTTCTCAAAGGCAAACACAATTAGTGTGGTTTGAGGCTCTTGGAATCAACAGATATCAAACTTCAGACTAAAAAAAAAAACAACAACAACAACTATAGAAATCCAGAGTAAATTGATAGATTTAAAACCCATACGCATCAGGGATAGTACAGAGTGAGGAGAAAACACGGATGAGAAGACAGAGGAGCAGCGCAGCTTGAGTGACTAAAGCAACCATATTACGCAAAACATCATAGAAGGAAAGAGTGGGAAATCCACAAGTCCTCTCTTCTGGGCTCTGGGCACACGGCGTCCCTTCCTGGGTGACTCACAGTGGGATCACCTTCACCCCCTGCTTCATGTGGTAAGGGCCTCTTTATAAGGAGACACACCGCGGGCCTTCTCCTCCTCCATCTCTGCGAGCCAGGAGAATTGCGTCACTGACCTCCACACATACTCACTCCCTCCTCTTTCCAGCCGGCCACCACACAAGGGATCTTGTCTTGTGGTCCCTGCGATCCTTTCATCTGGGCTCCAAACCCACTGTCACCTTGGCCCTGAATCACTCCCCAGGAGACACTGGGAAAACACTGCTGGACAAAGAGCGTCTGGGTCCTGTATGGCTAGAATTGACTGATCCCTGCTGATGAGAGAACCCGGGCCGTGTTCTTCTCTGCCCAAGACCAGGGCGCAGGAGTAATTTTGAACCTGGCCTATGGCCAGCTCTGCCTCCAGACTAGGTTCCCGCTGACCTGGGTGATACCAGCTCCCAAGCACTGAAGGATAAAAAGGGCTGAAAGGCAGCCTTAAAGGTTCTAGCTCATCTACTTGACGTGTTCAAGTGGCTGAGAAACTGCTCGAGTTGGAAAAGGGCCAGCACGTATCCTGCCCCCCACCCCCCGACCCCCACTTCTGTGCTCATCCCACTTGGCTATCCTGCTCTCAGGGCGGCCCCAAGCAAAACATTTTGGCAGCTGAAAATGTCAGTGTCTCTCAGATCCTTCTCCAAGACAGAGGATTCCCCTCCAACTGTGTCTCAGCTCATTCCATGTCTCGTGGTCGTAACATTTTTCCTTGACCTTCTACGTGACGATGCTCCTGTTTGGTGCGTGGCCATTTTTCTATAATTTCAGACCTGTGTTTCAATGGGCGGATTTAAGAGGAGTTACAGGAACACTTTTCACTCTCTGAGTACCCTCCTTTCTCAAATATATTTCATTAGAACAGAGCCTCTGAGACAGTGTGAGATAATGGGGGAAAAAAGCTCTGTACTAGAAAGTCAAAGGGTGAGGTTCTGGCCTCAACTGCAATTACTGTGGGATTCAGAATCACTTAATTTCTCTGAGCCAATCCATCACATCTCCTCATCCTGAAGTGTCCCTATGGGGTAAAAAAAAAAAAAAAAGTATGTAAATTTGTTCTTTCTTTTTAGTCTTCTTTTGACGAGTAGGTGATCAGTAAACTCGTGTTGAATTTTACTCAATGAAGCCTGTTCATTTCACCAGGTAGTTATAAGATAATCAAATTAAACAATAAAGGCCCAAATTCTCTGCAGGATACATAAGCATCACAAAATTTACTGAGTTCTTACAATCAATCAGGCAAGTTAAACAAGACAGATAATATCCCTACCCTTGGGAAACTTACCATCTAGTGGAGTGAGCCAGAAAAAACAGTAATTACAATGCAGCGTTGACAGGGCTTATGATGGAGCAAATAAAGTAGCACATACTAGTAAGAAGGGGAACTAAACTGAACTCAAAAGACCCAGGGAAAATTCCCTAGAGGAAATGACACCTTCACTGAAATCCAAACGACGGACAGGAGTTATCCAGGTGAGAAGGAGGTTTCCAGGTGGTGCCAGGGGGTTTCCAGAGGGAAGTGCATGTGCCAAGGATTAGAGGTAAGAGAGAGAATAATGGGCTCTAGGAACTGATAGTAGTTCACTGTGATTGAAGTGTCAGATTTGGGATGGAGGGCAGGGCGCGGAGAGCGGTGAATGTGGCCTAGCGGAAGGGAGATGAACCTGGAGAGGCAAGTAGAGGCCAGATCATAAAAGACCTTAATGGCTTTATGAAGGAGTTTGGACTTTATCCTAAGGTCAATAAGAAGCCATCGATCAGTTTTAAGAGGGACACGTGATGAGAATTACTTTAATCAGGAGCTTCCATCTGGTTTCTTTTCCTGATTGCAGATCCCTGAGGCTAGTGGGGTGTTAAAAAAAAAAATGGGGCAGAGGTGAGACTGGGCCTCCTTCTTTTCCTTCCGTCCTTTAGCAAGTGTGGAACCCAGCAGATTCATACTCCCTCTCTCATGGAACTCTGCAGTCCTTTAAATTCTTGGCTTATTTTCCAAACAGTCTGCCGTCTTGGTCCCCTTATTCCTCTCTCTCTGTTAAAGGAAAACGTTTGATCACATGGCAAGTCCTTTCCAACCAGCTGTCCTATGGACCGGAGCTATTAGCCTCCTTTCTTGAGTATTACCGCACCCCCACCCCCAACTAGGGCTGTCAGGTAACCCTGCCAGTAATCCACATTTCTAATCCAAGCCCCATTTCTTATCTCTGACTTGAATTCCACCAACTCTGCTAATATTTACTTTTCCCCTCAATCCTATATCTCTCAACCTCTAGAAACAATTTGGTGGCCTCCTAACAGAAGAATAAGATAATGCTGACCAAACACCTGATCAATCTGTATAAGAAAGACCTCCTATCCAGCTAATAATGACACACTAGTAAATAAACTATATGAAAAACATCCCCTCCTTTTCTTTCTTTCATTAAGTCACCTAGAGTTGCAGTTTAAGGCTCAGGCCTGACACCCTATGGGAAAATCATCATGGTCATTAACTTTATCTCTTGGCCTCACCATTTATCCTTAGACTCACATCACCATAGCACTGGGAAAGAAACCTTTAACCACCTAGTCCGACCTTCCACCTCAGTGTCAGCTCTTTGGCATGACTTGGGTCTTGAGGACAGATTATTTCTTACTGCCTCAAATTTACTTAAGAATTCCTTTTTCTCTTCATCCCCCACTGAACATGTTTAGGGTAGAACCTCTACCCTATGTCCAATAGGGAATAGCTCAAACTCACTAGGTCTCAAGGTTCTAGAACAATGCTATTCAAAGAGTGATCAGCAAACTGGTGCTAGTCCATGAACTTTACGTCACTAGTCCATGATGCGTTAAGTATAGAAATTGAGTGTAAGTATTTTAAAACTTTTATAGCAATCTGACATTGCCATGAAATCCAAATACATATTCAGAGGACTCATCTCAGTGAACAGGGCATAAAATGGTTTGAGTGTTGTTGAACTTGTCGTATGTAGTGTGTGTTGCATATTAGCTATGTACAGTAAGACCATGTGTCAGATTACTTTGAAAAGCACTGTTCTAGAAGATTCCATGGGAGAAGAGGATAGGTCTGGGGGTAGGAAGGCTGACTCTCCTCTCTTTCCCCCTCTAGTACAATAGAGAGTGAATCTGCCGTGTAGGATGAGGAACAGGAAGCTGCTCCCACTAAGCCACTGGCGGTGAGGGGTGAAGAGGAGGGCAGGAGTTGGCGGCCAGGTTATCAGGCAATAACAAACTCAGCATCCAAGCACGCGACTTCCAGCAATGCAAGGAGTTTCCTTTGTTTTGGGAAAACAAGAGCTGCAAGAAGCCTCTGCTTGACACGTTCTTGCCTGGCTTCGGGAGGAGCCCAACACCCCTGACACACAAACAGGACAGTCCTGGCCAATGATCGACAAGCCAGCACCCTGACCACAACTCTGTTTGCTTTTCCTTTTCCACCACTTCCTCAGCTGGAGGGCCACAGTGGGGCCATAGGTAGCTGCCAGCCTAGGTCACCATTCAAGAAATTCACCCCCAATGACCTACTCCATACAATTCTTCGATGCCCTTTCTACAGTCCACTTTCTCTCCCATGTGGTACTTTCAGTCCAATAACAAGGGCTTCTGGCCCCTTCTGTAAAGCTGTAGGTAAAGTTAGCCTCAGACCACTGCTCTTACAGAGGCCATGGTATGCTCCAAAAAACGATGCTGCTTAGCTCTGAAACCAAGACGATCAGCATCCATCCAGGTGCCGGTGAAGAACAATCCTTGAAGTTTCAAGAGGATATCTGGGTCAAGTCTTTTTATGTTACCTGAACAGAATCAATTGATTATATTAGACCCTCAGCTTAAAGAACCCACTTATTACCAAGACGAACATATATGAAACAACACCTCTTCATGATGCAGATGGCTGTCAAAAGCAGCTAGCCAGGGAGCTTAGGACCAAGGACCAAAAAACCCAACAACACCAGAAAGCCTAGCTCTTGGGATATAAACAGAGTAAGAGCGCCAACCTGTAGACTCACATGAAAGCGCCTTCTAAGGCCGAGGACTTTAGGACATATTCCCCCAAAGCTCTGAGAAGGAGGGCTAGAAAGTCCCACTTAGGACTTTGCTATGATTAAATCAAGAGCCTTGGGGACCAGCACACCTTCCTCCCTTTCAGAGTAATCAAGGGAGCTTACTCTTTACCCTGATGGCCCAAGAGCCCAAGTTTCTATGAAGACTCATTTGTCCAGTAAGGGGAGGAGTGTGGGGGCGGGACTCCCCCCACTCCAGGCCTCCTTCATGCCAAAGAAGGAGGAAACAGAATAAGCAAAATAAAATTCATAAAGCGAAGCAGTAATTATGGTGTGGTCAACAAGAGGCTGTCCTCAGGCCCATCATTATGTGGCTAAATTTAACGCCCTGCGCGGCCAGGGGAGCCGTGCACCCGGGGCACCGTGTGTCCACACAGACGCCAGCCCCGCCACCTTTACCCGCTCGACAGCCGCCAGGGCTGCCAGAAAGCAGGTCACAATTTTTTTTATAGTCTGTTTACCAAGATGCTGTTTTTACTGCCGAGGTTTCTCTCATTTTATCTCTTTTTCCCTTTTCCCCAAACAGACTGGCCTGTATTTTCTGTCCTGGTTTTTTTTTTTTTCTTTCTTTCTCCCTCTCTCAGTACTATTTTCAGAACTCTAATTTTATATGGTATGTCCTTTTTTTTCTTCTTCTTTTTTTTTTTTTTGGTAAATATTTGCCATGACTAAGCCAGGCACATCCAGTTTAAAAGGCTCCGTCCCACAAAACATCGGGTCTTTAATGATATGCATCTCATTAGCTTGCCCCATGAAAGGGGGTATAGAAAAAAAAAAAGCAACTTACAGACTCTCTCACTTTTTATATCTAGTGAGACCTATATTTATATATGAGGACAGCCTGAAAACTGACATTCTGAGCCCCAATACAAGGTTAGTACAATGGCCATTTGATTCAGGCTTTAAGGCCCCAAAAGCAGTTTCAGCAGAGAGGAGCTATTGGTCTGTACATCTTTGCTCGTCGATCCAGGCTATTCTGACCAGATCAGTACAACTAGAGGCAACCCTCGAATGCTGAGGTATTGGGGCTCTCTAGGTCACAGGAACAAAACTCTGGGAAGTCCTCTGACACTAAATTTCCTAAAATGGGTATAAGAAAACAAAAAGAGGCAAAGAGGCACCAATATTTCCCTCCCTCCTCCTTCACTGGTGGATGAAGTTAAAGGAAGGGAAGCTATGAGTTAAGACAGTGCTGAGAGAGACCCCTTCCACGTTAGAACGTCCACACCTCCCACTCACCATCCAAAGGGCCTCTCCAGCTGGGCAAAGCCCCAAAACTGGTGGGAGGATTTCTTACTGTACATGTTAGGTTAAATGAAAGGGGTTGTACGGTCGAGCCCACTTACTGCACTGAACAAAAGGTACAGCATCTAATAAATACTCTCTGAGTACTGTGATGCTTTTAAACCCAGCTTGACACTCTAAGATGGAGTTAGAAGAGACCCAATATTCAGTGTTTTCAAAACGAAATGTTGGGGGAGGGTAGTCAATAGATACACGGGTTAAAGACGCTGAGTGGCTGCTCCAACAGCATCTCGTGGGGAGTCTATACTTTGTAGGGGTCACCAAAGGTCCAGAGTCTCTAACTTGGTGTTCATTAGTTAATTTAGGGATAATCAGACTCTAGAAGACTGATGCTAACTAAAATCATAACAGAGTAATTTAGAAATTAAAATGCCAGTTTATTCGCTTACAAGGTGGAGGCAATACCATCCCAGTGACTGATAGATCTTCAGCTGATTTTTCTTGGGAAGCTGAATAAACATTAAGAGTGCTACTTGTTAAACACAGAAAAAAGGCAAAAACAGCAAATGACTTTATGGGATAGTTCATACACCCTATGGAAAAAACGAGACACTCATCCTCATTCAACTATCTCATTGCTTTGGCATTGCGCTAGATAAGTTAATAAAGTTGTTACTCCTTGGATTTTCTTTTTTGGAATTCTATACAACTCTGCTCCTGTTAGTACATCTCCTCAGACCTCATGAATTAATCACATAACAATTTTTCTCAAATTGCCTGTAAGAGCCTAAAGGAGTAAGACCAGGTGTTGAAAGAAAGGACGTGGAGTAAGACGTAAGGCAGTACTTGGGGCAGAGTTCTCCAGCCATGCACCCTTTTCCTGTGTCGTAATTAAGTTAGGTCTCTGTATTGCTCACAAGTGGGCCTCGGTCTTGCCTGCTACCCACAAAGTTCCAAGCTTAGCTGTGTAACAAATGGCAGGGCAATGGGACTTGAGGGAAGAACACTGGACTGGAAGTTCAGAGCCCTGTGTCCTGGTGCTAAATTCTGAGTCCTGGTGCCAAAATCTACCACTGTTTGTCCACACAAGAGTTCTTTTATCCTTGTGGGCCCTAATTTCCTCACAGGTGAAAGAAAGAGGCTTGATATATTCTTAGATTGATAAACTCCCTTCCAGCTCATAAAAGTCAATGGCTCTAATCTTCTGTATAAGTTATCTGAGATGCTATGATTTCCCTTGTTAAGGTACTAGCCTAGGCCCTTGATGAGATGGGTAACCTCGTCTCATAAGCAATATTATATTTACAAACAGTTGGGTGAGTTACTTCTGTAGATAGCTAGCCACATTCATTTTATATTGATTCTTAATTATCTCAGTATCAGAGGTTAACCCAAATTTGGGGGAGGAGGATAATGTACTTGAGACTTGCATCTGCTTACGTACCCACTAAATCCAGTATTTTCAGTCTGCTCTTCCCCCAGTGCTGGGGGCTGCAGAAAACTAAATGCTAAGATGATCTTCAACTATTCCTTCTTTAAACCAAGAAGTATTGTCATCCTGTTTCTCCTTATTCCTAGCTTCGCTCACATCAAATTGGAAGGGTTCTTTGGCATAAAAGATTCTAAGAAGATAACTGCTCTGCCTTCAAGCATAACAGTAACAGATGCCAAAGAGCTTTTGAAGGATTCCCTCAAACCACCACACCTCGGGAGAGCCTCTCAAATTAATGTAACTGAATAAAATACCTAGTGTCTCTTCCCGTTGGCAGTCATTCACCATATAAAATCCCTCTGAACACTTAGCTCAAGATTCATCTCTTCTAGAAATACCTTAGCCAGACTAGCCTGGTATGAACCCCAGATCTCATCCAAATGAATCTATTTCTTCCCCCTCTCAGGTAACATATATTTTATGTATTTAGAATAATATATATATATATATATACACACACACATCTATACCTATATCTATACCTATATATCTATATCTATATCTATATCTGTCTTATTCCAGTGGTCTAATCTCTCTGAAAAGTCCACCTTTCGGGCCGGCCGAGTGGCTCAGTTGATTAAGAGCTCGCTCAAGAGTTTGAGCTCTGAGCAACAGGGTCCCCGGTTTGATTCACAGCCTGAGCTGAGCTGCCGCTGAGCTGCCAATCGGTGGCAGGATGACTCAGCTAAAAAAAAAAAAAAAAAGTCCATCTTTCAAGGGCAGAAACAATGTTTTAACTTTTCAGTTAAATATTTAATATTTTCACTGGTGCTTAATACATACTGTCCACATAGAGTTTAAACTCCCAAAGAGAAAAACAAATAAACCAAAGATCTCCCACACAGAATGAAAAAAACGCTTCCTCAGACTTTGTGGCAATGTCCTCCTTGACAGTTCCCTATGGGAGATAACAAGGATACCCACGAACCCTAAACACTGGACAGCTAAGCCACTAACCTAGAGAGTAGAACTCGCATCACTTTTCAATGTGGCTCATTCTCCAAAAGAAATATCACCCATAAGTGAAGGCCGTAAGAGAACACTTTAGGTATAAAGCTAAGGTTATGAAGTCATTAGATCGGGTTAAGCTTAAAGGTAAATCGTTTGATACTTTTGTCTTCTCTTTTCATTTCTATAACCAGAGACAACATTTACCAATGTGCGAGACTCCCTGAATGCCAGACTTTTAAGCTACATTTGTCATTTGTGCCTCCTATCTACAAGGCACAACAGTTCAGAAGAGGCAGCAAAATGAGCAAGACAGTGCTGCACTTAAGAGGTTTATAATCTAATGGGGGAGATAAGTATAGAAATTCTTATAATAAGGCCAAAGTGATAAGTGACACAGGAGAGATACAAGGTGCTGTGGAGTTCAGCAGAGAGAAAGAATATAGCTTATACTTTTACTTTTGTCCCTTTCACTATTTCTGTCACAACAGAAAAGTCATGTAACCCTCTGATCCTCTTTTTTAAGTAAGGTAGATCGAATGCCCTTGCAAAGGACTTTAAAATTCTTGGACGAAAAGGCTGTATCTCCTGGGGAAAGAGGGTGGAAATAGGCAGAAATCAAGTCACCTATCTTCAAAATATCTCCCATGCCCTCATGCCACCCACAAACCTTAGGGGAAGGGCTAATCCTTCTACTTTGCTCAACCCATAGGTCTCCGCTTTCACATTATCACTTTCCTTTTCTAGTGGCTTCTCCTTTCTTCCCATCTTAAGAAAGCGTTTTGCTTAAGCCCCTTCTAGCTCTCCAGCTAGCTCTCATTTCCTTTTCTTTGTGCAACTTCTCTGATGAGGGCTCTGCACTCATTATCTCCATTGCCTTATCAATTGATCCTTCTTTAGCTGCCTGACATCCACTGACGTTGCCCAAGATCACCAATTATCCAATTTTCTCAGGCAGTCACCCTTTCTCTTTGGTCTCTGTCCCGCATGTGGCGCTGTGGATCACCGTCCTTGGTGACTGGACAAGCATGGGATTTGAGTCAAGACAAATATGAGTAACTCAGCTGAGTGACTTGATGCAAATGACTTAGCTCTTGAGCCTCTGCTTCTTTATCTTAAATTGAGGACAATGTCGCCAACCTCATAGGTTTGTTATAAGGATTAAGAGTCATAACTTAGATAAAACACCTAACACTGTGTCTAGCACATGCACAGTATGTACTTGACAATGCTTAGTTCCCCTTTCTTGGCTTACTCCTCTTTCCAGATTCTCACCCTGGCGCTCACTCACATTTGTTTCACTGGCACCTACTACTCCTTCCAATTGTGATTGTTCCCTAAATCTCAGCGTTGGACTTGTGTTCTTTTCTCCATGCTCTTCCCAGCAAAAGATGCATCCATGCTCACGCCTTCAAATATTGCTGCTTTGCACATCATTCCCCAATCTAGTTTTACAGGTCCGTTTTTCCACCTAAGCTTCAACCTTATTTTTTTTTTTTTAAAGATTTTTATTAGGTAATTGGGGGGATGGGAACAGTGCTGGGGAATTAGGGGAAGGGGAACAGACAAGTTGCTGTCGTTTTGTTGTTCAGTCTAGTTGTGGAGGACGCTGCTTCACTGGCCCAAGTTGGCACCATCATTAAGTTGGCACCATCATTGCGCTCTTCTCTGGAGAGGCAGATCAGTCGCCGGCTTCTGGACAGCCGCTCACTGCGGCTGCTGGCCGCTCACGCTGGCTGCTGGCTACATACATGGCAACCCACTGCCACAGGGGCTGCAGCCTAGCCGTTGCCGGTGACTCATGGCAGCCCAGCTCCATCAACCCTATTTTTTAAACTCTTTCTTGAGCATTCCTACTTGTATGTCCTATAATCCATTCAAGTCCAGCATGTATTGAAAAAAGATCTTCATCTCATATTTTCAAATTAACGCTAATTATACATAACCCATAGATTAATTTATATATATGTAAGCTAAGGCATTGTTAAATGGCCATACTGTAATCAATGGAGTTTTGTGAATCCTTCCCCTACCAGGGGAAAAAAAAGGGAGACTCAACTGTGTGAATCATAGCAAAATGCTCCAGAAGTATGTGAAGCTTATAGGTTAGGCCTAAAAGGGCTAGATATTTGCCAGAAATAAGGCATCAATCATCACTGCCTCAAACTCAATTCTGAACTAAGTAGATC
Organism: Hipposideros armiger; assembly: GCF_001890085.2. Lineage (NCBI taxonomy): Eukaryota > Metazoa > Chordata > Mammalia > Chiroptera > Hipposideridae > Hipposideros > Hipposideros armiger. Next base: position 3,254,203 of record NW_017731388.1, read on the forward strand.
TCTCAGACTGAAGATTAAAACCACATGAGAGACTAATAGTAGATTTGGTGGGGCTAAACAGAAAAAAAACAAAAACCCAAAAAACAGTTTTCATTTTAGAAGAGTGGGTAACTTCCTTTGAATGAAGATACACGGCTCCCCGGAGCAGTATCTGTTGAATTGCACTAGCCTATCTGGGTCTATACACAGCGGGGCATACAATTTCGTTGTCTACAGGCCCCTACAAATTTGTACTGTCTTTTATCCAGCCTGATACACTTATTTACGTTATATGCCTAGCCTCTGTAGAAATTTGAGTTTTTGTGTGTTTTTTAAGATAAGAGACTCTGGAAAGTGACAAAGTCCTTCACTACTGGGATTCCCAGAATCAGAAACCTATCTTTTGGAAATAAGTCATTTTATCCCATTTGTATTTTCTATATTGACTTCTTTTTAGTTTTCCCTCTGATTGTTAATAAATTGTCTTTTGAAAGTATAAGCCCTTATAAAGCTTTGTAAAAGTAAAGAAAAGAAAGAGGCCTTTTGATACATTCTTGGGCCCAAAAGAAAAGAAGTGGTGATCCCTGGCAGCAGGGCTGTGTGGCGACTACAGGAGTCACAGTGAGAAAACCCCGAAGAGAAGGCAAAATTCAGAAGAAATATAGTTGAGAAACATATGCAGCCATCCCTTCCTCCCTGGAGATTTTCATTCCAGAGCCCAAATACTGGTGGATTTGTGTTTTAAATAAGGAAAACCATTCCTTTATATGCCCAAGATTAGATTTAATTGAGCCCCACCCATGATTTTCCCAGTCTGTCAATGGCACCACTATTCTTCAGATCACACAGGCATTCCACTGACAGCCTAATCTTCCTAAAAGATCACTTTCATATGTCAATTCTCCAGTCAACATTTCAATGGTTTTCCACTATCTACAACAGTAATTAATAATTATAAGAAGGAAGTACCCCTTAGCTTCCCTAGATGTGCCTCTGTTTGAGAATCACTGCATGTAATCATAGATGTTAATAACTGGACTGAAATGGGCAAATACATGGATGACAGGCAGAGAGAAGCTGAAAAACATTTGCCTTCAGAATAAAGCACCACTCTTCCAAGCCAGCATTTAAGCCCCCCACAACCTGGCCTCAAGTTATTATCTTGCTAACCTTATTTTCTACCAATCTTCACCCACTCTTATTCTTATTTTATATCCTTCACCCATGTACTTTCCACTTAAATTGCCTTCCAAATATTTCCCTCGCAAATCTGGAAAAAAAAAAAAAAAGAAAGAAAGAAAAAACCATTACACTCCAGTTCAAGTCCTGTCTTTTACAGGAAGCTTTTTCCAATCACTCCGGGACTGTGGCCCTATCATCACTCATTAAGCACAGTGATCACTGATGACAATGTTTTCGTACCTGATGTGCTCACAGAACACGGCACAGCGCACACGCACTACACTGACTACCGGAAGAGTGAATTAGCGGCAAGTTTCTCTGCAGCAGAGAACTGACACGCACGATGGGAGAGAGGACATTCTCATGCAGCTGGGCTTATCCTTCTGTGTGATGCCCATGAAGGATGCTAACAAAACATACTATGGGGGCCGGCCGAGTGGCGCGATGGTTAAGAACCGGCTTGGGATGCCAGAGGGCCCCGGTTCGGATCCCACATATGAGGGCCAGTGACACTGCCCTCACAGCTAAGATGCTGAACAACAGCTCAACCTGGAGCTGGGCTGTGGTGAGTCCCCGGTGACGGAGTAGGCTGCAACCCCTGCTGCAGTGGGTTGCCATGGGCTACCGTGTGTAGCCAGCAGCCAGCGTGAGCGGCCAGCAGCCGCAGTGAGCGGCCGTCCAGAAGCCGGCGACTGATCTGCCTCGCCTGGGAGGAGCGCAGTGATGGTGCCAACTTGGGCCAGTGGAGCAACGTCCTCCACAACTAGACTGAAGAACAACGACAGCAACTTGTCTGTTCCCCTTCCCCCAATTCCCCAATAAATATCTAAAAAAAAAAAAAACATACTATGAATCCTGTGTCTTCCTCTACATATTGAACAACAGGTGGATGGCAGAGGAACAGCCCTTCTAATTGTGGAAGCAGAGCCCAGAGAGAGGAAAGACCAAGGGAAGAAGAAACTTAATAACTTACTTTTGGCTCTATGCCTAATGTTCTTTCCAGGTTTTTGTGAAGTTCTTATTCCTCTGGTTTTTGAGATACTTAATTTCTTAACTGGGTCTAAAAACGAGGTTCTAGGGTTTCTCCATAAATAAAAGATTCAAGGTTTATACTTCATCCCAAAGTTGGGACTATCTCCCAGTAAACTAAGTGTCAAAGAAACAAAGCAGGTAATAGAATGGAAATTAACAGTGGTCCTCTCCTTTGGCTACTCATCTATTTATCGTAGGGTGCTGTCTGAGTCTCAGGCTACCAATGAGTGATAAGTGGATGGCCTACTCATAAGATAGGGAAAACAAAAAGGAATGGGAAGATATGGTTCCTTCATCCATTCAATAAATATTTATTGAGGGCCTGCAATGTATAAAGGCACTGTTCTAGGCACTTTGGCTAAATCAGTGCACAAAACATATATCCTTGTCCTTGGTGAGCTTACACATTCCAGCGGAGGGAGAGACAGACCATAAACAATAAGCCTAATAAAATAAGTAAATGTTATGGTAAGATGTTGGAAAATAAGTGCTATGGCAAAAAATTTAAAGTAGAGCATGGTAAAGTGAAACAGGAGTGCCAGGTGCAGAGGGGCAGGGAAGTGGCTTACAATTTTAAATAGGATAGTCAGGTTAAACTCCATTGCGAAGGAGACATTTGAAGAAAAGACTTTATTGCAGTCCATGTAGATATGTACACTATTTTTTTTACATTCCTCCCCCTAAGAGGTGGAGCTTAATTAACCTCCTGTTGAGTACGGCCAAGACTTACTGACTCACTTCTAACAAAGAGAATACAGTAAGTATGATATGATAGTGATGGGATGTCACTTCCAAGGTTAGGTTATAAAAAGACTGCATCTTCCATTTTGGTCTTGGTCTTGTTCGTTCAGGGATTACTGGCTCTGGAGGAAGCCAGGGCTGTGTCATGTGAGCTGTGGAGGGGCTGTGTGGCAAGGAAATGCCACCTCCTGCCAACAGCCACATGAGAGAGCTTGGGCGCAAATTCTCCAGCCCCTTCTGATGACTGCGTTCCCAGCCAACATCTTGTCTGCAATTTTAAGACAGACCCTGAGCCAGAATCGCCCAGCTAAGCTGCGTCAAGGTTCCTGACCCTCAAAACCTGTGTGAGATAATAAATGTTTATTGTTTTCAGCCACTCATTTTAGAGTAATTTGTTGTACAGCAATAGATAACTAATACAGACATAAAGGAAGTGAGGGATTCGGCCACACAAATATCTGAAGACAGAGCATTCCAGGGCACAGGGAACAGGCAGCATAAAGGCCTAAAGGCAGGTGATGTTTAGAAGTGTTAGAAAAACAGCCAAGAGGCCAATGTGACAGCAGAAAGTGAGTGAGAGAGAGAATAGGAGATGAGATCATAAAGGTGATGAGGTCCAGATCATGTAGGGTTTTGTAGGCCATCGTAAGGTCTTTGGGTTTTACCCTGTAAGTGAAAAGTGAAGCTAGTAAAGGGCTTTAAGCAGGAGGGTAGCAATATGTAGAGAGTAACATGATGTGATTTGTGTTTTAATAAGATCACTTTGTTGGTAATGGGCCAGAAGAGAGCAGGGGTAGCAGCAGGGATACCAGTAAGGAGGCTACTGTAAAAATGCAGGAAAGAGACAACAGTGGCTCAGACCAGAGTGGCAGAGGAGGTACAGGGGACTGTACCTAAGCTTGGAAGAAGGAGAGCGGGCTAAGGAAAGGAAAAACCATCATAGTGAACTCACAAAAGAGATGGCGGCTGAGCAGAGCTGGGAAAGTAGAATAAAAGTCTGTTGTGAGGACAAGAGAGAGTACCAGGCAAATGGGTCAAAGAGATATATGGGCAGGAAGCTGTCAATAATACTTCAGTATGATGAAATCGTGGGGTGCTATGGGCGAGTGACAGAGGATCAGGCTGAAGGATCAGGTCAGCAGGAACAGATCGTGAATGATCTTGTGTGGCAGGTAGAGTTTTGAACTTTACCCTACAGGCAACTGAGAGCCACTAAAGGACTTTAAGCACTATGTCACTCTCTAGTGACATAATCAGGTTTCTGTTTCAATGAGATCACTCTGACATAACTGCGAGTTCAGCCGGAGGGGAATCAGTATTGATAGGAGACAGGTTAGGAGGCTGATACACGGTCAAACCAAAAATGGAGCAGGGTGTGGAGAATCTAAGGCAATGGAAGCTGGAATACAGAAAAACAGCAGATTCAAAAGACAGTTGACAAGTTAGGCTCTGGAAATATGGACAAAGAGAAAAGTGGGTAAGTGACTAGCTTAGAAAATTGAATGGATAATGGTATAATTCCCCACATTAAGGTATACAAGAGGAGAAATACTGGGCTGCCGGAAAAGTCACGATGTATTTTTTCTATGTTTTTCGTTGCAAAAATGCGTCACAGCTTTTCCGACAACCCAGTAGGTTTAAGGGAGTAGATTATTCATTTTAAACATGCTGCATGTGGGACATCCAGGGGGAAATGTCAAATAGGCAGGAAGAAATATGGGCCTGAAACACAGTGGAGATACAAACTTGGTGCTCAGTGGTGTACCAATGATAGCTGAAACGGGGGTCTAAGTGCAATAACTCAGAAAGACAGTGAAGCGTGAGAGGATCTGGGACACAATCCTAGGGAAAGCCAGCCAAGGAAACCAAGTAGAAGTTGTCTGTGAATGAACCCAATAGGACAACAACTTTCAGATTGAGGGGCTCCTGATTTTCCCCAGGTGTCTTTGCTCTAACCTCTAGTGTCCTAAGAGCAGCAATGGCTATCTTCATAGCTTGAGCATCTCCTCTAGAATCGGTGCAACCAGACAGGGGATGAAGTTAGTGACTAAAAAAACTACACAGGACACAAAGGCCATGTCATTTAGGATGCTGAGTGAAATCAATGGTAACTGGAGTTACATAACTAAAACTATATAATAGAACTTGGTTAAAGTAGTATACTGAACAGATTAGGTCTTCCAAGGCATTCAGAATGCAGCAGGAGTGACTGCTAGGCTGAATACTAGCCTCTGAAGGTAGAGAAGAAGAAATCTCTATCTCTGTGAAGGCCCCCACCCTAAGGAAGCCAACCTCATGCAACTGCCCAGGTTCTGGTGTCAAGGGCTGATGCCTAGCCAGGGGTTGCCAGCTGCAGAGGGCGGGGCTCTATTTTGGGCTGCCTCTGTCCCCGAGCCTGGCCGAGTCTGGTTTGAGCAGCATGCAGCCCCAGTGACTCACACACCCATGCAAACCGCCTGTGGCTCAGTGGCCTGGCCTTGGAATGCCAGCCTTAGGCCAGCTCCCTCCTCACCCCATTACACTGGGATAAATAAATAAAGAGCCCCGCCAGCAGCCGCACAGCCTGATGGCAACCAGATGGAGAGAGAGAGGCATGGACGGGGCCAGGAGAAGAAACTCCCTCCAGTGGACTAGACTGAGAGTGGGCTGTGCCAGCCCAATCCTTCTAAAGTTTCCCTTTAACATAGTTCCTACTGCCATGCAGTAATAGTCCCCAATTCCTTGACTCCCTGTCCACTGCTGAAGGTGTCTTTCAGCCTCTAGTCCTAGGAAGTGCTCTATATGGGGCTCTCGCTCTCTGTGAGGATCACGCCAGCAGCCACCCCACCCAGCTGACTTGTATCCGCATTGCCAGTATTCCCCCTCCGGTTAGGCCACCATCAACTGGCCCTACCTTAGAGAAATCAGAACTCCTAGGGGAAAGGGGAAAGAAAGAACTAAATATGGAGAAGTAACCCCTACTCAATCCTTCCGTATTTCTCCTGGCCTTAGTATCCTAGAAACCTCCCTGTCCTACTGCCCCCTGCCCTACCTCTATGGCCTCTTGCCTCGCAATAGTCCCTGTGAGAACTAGGAACAACAGACGCTACGCACTTGACCGCATGGTCCTCTGACATCAGTCCTGGCCCGCCTGCACCTTCATCCCGAGCTCTCTGTCCAAGGTTTGTTTATCTTCCTATGTTGCTTATTTTGATGGCACATCCTTTCAACTCAGTCTGGAGTGACCCCATGACCCTTCTGTGTCCTGTTTGTAAGACCCCAGGCAAGCAGAGTAACTGAAACGACGCAGCAGCCATAAGAAATTCTGCAATCCCGTTAGGAAACCTTTCAGTTCTAGCAGCTATGCAGGACATTCAGTAATCCCAGAGGTCACAAGAATTTCACATTATCCTAGCCCTTAACTCTCCTCTAATTGGTGTGTACAACCAAACAATATAGGGATAATCCTAGACAAAAAATGTAGGAGGTCCTAAACATATAGCTACAGCTATATGACCTTAGGCAAGTCACTTAACCTGAGGCCCAATTTCTTAATCTATGAAATGGAAAGCCACAACTACCTATCTCTCAGATCCTTTCCAGATGTAATAAAATTCTACAAGTCTATGTGGTTTGGATGTGATCCACCCAGAACCTAGAGAGCCAGTATTCTTGAAGTAGTTGGTTCCAAAACACAAATCTTTCCCGGACTAACACCTGGATTCTATATGCTTTCACATTCCCCCTGCCCCAATAACAGGGAAGAGATGAGCCTCTAATAATGAGAAAATAGAGGCTCTGAGAAAAGTGATTTATCCAATGCTGCAAAACGAACCAGGAGTATAACTGAAGACCCCAAATCTAGGTCTAACAAGCAACACTGTATCCACAGGCGACACTGCCACAATTTTCATAAAATCCGCCTGGCACAGACTTATCAACATATTCACCTACATGTTTATTGGAGAACCTACTAGTTCTAGGTACTTTGTTCAGTGTGGGGATATAGGAATGGATTCAACACAGTCCTTGCCCTCAAGTAGTCCATAGAGCAATGGAGGGGATAGACAGTCTTGCAGATATACAAACTAATACATACAAAGTGATAAGTGGGGAAATAGAGGTACGAACCAAGGTAATACAGTGGCAGGGAAAGAGTAGTGTCTTTACAAGGAGAGTCCTGAAAGGTCTTCCAAAGAAGCTGAAGCTGACACTTAGAAGATTAATAGAAGTTTACAAGGTAAATACAGCCAGGACATTTGGGCATTCTAGATAAAAGGGAAAATGTATACACAGACATAAGGTCTAGAATAAAAGCGTTTTCGGTGATTAAAGTCATTCTACATGGTTGACGCATAAAGTACATAAAGAAAAATGTCAATAAACCAAGGATAGGTATGTAGGCACTAGATCAGGAAAGGACCCCTCTGCTAAACCAAAAATAAGCCTTGCACTTAACTAAGGGGCTGAGGCAGGGAACTACTATGTCATAGCCAGCCTATGTTACCTCCTTAGCCAAACTTATAGACAGAGGAAGCTAACTGAGAAAAATGGCCTAGGAAATTGTTCCCTATTACAAGTCTAGGTTTAATGGTCTTTCTCCATAAGGACTTGAAACCTAGTCTGCTTCAGGACTTAACAACACCTGCTTTCCTTCTTCTCCAGAGTTACAATTGCTTCAACAGATGGACTGAGCACTCAACTCACATTTTCTGTCCTTAGTGTTAAAACCCCAAGCATTATGGAGTCATCGCTCAGTCAACGCACAGAAGCAGAACAGAAGGTTCCAACTCAAGAACACCTGCTTTCTGCCTAGTCCTGTGAAAAGCACTAATTCCAAGTTCAAGAAAAATATGAGTTATATGAGCCCCTATCCACAAGGAGCTTACAAATTAGCCTAGAAGACAAGATAGAAATATGAATAATCTATACATAGCAATATTATCATATCATTATTTACTTACATAATAAAGTTCCAACTTGGGTAACATGTATAATTAGAAAATAAGGTAATAATACTAAGGTACTAACTGTACAACCAACAAGTCCCAGAAGAGTTAGAGAAGGAGAAGATCAATATTGACTGGTATTATCAAAGGTCACTATTATTAATACTCCCTCTGTTTGGTATTTAATAGATGTTTCTTTTGGCCATTCTCAATCCTTAGAAGGGAAACCTAGGCAGGAGCTTCTGACAGGCCACAATTATCTACTCCCCATTCATCCCTTTGCCAGTCCCCTTGTGTAAACACTGTGATTTTCCACAGCCTGCTGTGCCCACAAGACAGTCCCCAGATGGTAGCCCTGCGCTTTTCACCTTCCTCTACTGTGGGATGTTGAATGGGCCTGGACAAGAAATAATGACTCGCTTCCATTTCACAGTCCAGACCTGTGATCAGATCTCGACAAGCAAAAATTTAGCAACTGGTCAACCAAGCTTTCCAAGGTTGGAGAATTCCAAGTGAAATTCCTAGGTACTTTAATAGAGATGTTTTACAAATGTTCATCAGCCCACTTTCGCCTTTTACGTTCTTCCCCCTACTTTCCCCGGTCTTTCCCATGTACATCTCAAGCTTTATCAGACTCTCTACAGACAACTTTTTCAGAGAAAGGGCTTTCTAACCATGTAAGCAACCTAACACCCAAACACAAGTCACCACTTGGGCACCTGGCAAGAGGAAGTAAAGCAAAATTGCACAAGGAGAAAGGAAATAACAAATACTCTACCTCTACCATAAATTGTTCCAAGAAGGAATTTTCTTCAAATGGTTCTGTTTTCAACCGACCTGTAATAAGAAGGGATACGGGAAATAAATGAGTCTTAAGACGAGCTTCCTACCTGTGAGATGGAAAGGAAACAGAGCCCAGGATTTCTTGGAAAAGAGCACAAAGACGCACTACGCAGAGGTACCTAGTCCAGTGGGAGAAGGGATTAGAGTATGTGGGCAAACAGGAGGACAAGAAGGTGATTAGTAACAAATGACACGTTCGGTGGCAGCATGTGCTCTAGGAGATTTTCCCAACACAAAGACAAAGGTCAAACTGAATTCTTATTTTGAAGTTGGAGCTATGCAGCTTCTTAAAGTCCCAAGTTCATGTTGACCCTCATACAATTTTGTATAGCTATTGGCCCCTTTCCAAAGTCTTTCCTTGCCATTGCCTAAGGCATGTCTGGACTCGGTTCCAGCTTCTATTGGCCAGTTGGGCACCAGCCAGGTACTCGAGGCAAAGAGAAGTGTCACCAAGCATCAAGTCTCCAGTTTAGGTAAGTACCCAGCACCCACCCTCTAATGCAAATGAGTCTCCCCTTTTCTGAGACACATTTGATTATCTGTACCATTCCCCAGACAACATCTCAAAGAATGTCCTCTCACCTCGGCTCAATGTAGCCCCACTCTCCTGGTAGTCCTGGATCTCTAGATCTTTCATATGAAGCAAGGTTGCGAGATCCCTCACTTGGCACTGCAATGCCAGACTCATGCCCATCAGAGGACGGATCAAATGTTGGGAGACCTTTCATGGAAGAGATATCAATTAGCCAAAAGATACTTACAAAATATTCTCTAATGCTGTATTAGGAACCAGAAAAAGTAGTGAAGAATAAATGTTTTCATAGATAAGCAATCCATTTATATGAATATAAACACAAATATAATTGTTAAATACATACTTTAAAGAAGTTCAAGGATTTTCTTTGTGGCAAAGATAAAAGGAGAAGAATAAAGGAGAATACTCATGAATAGATAACCTAGAGCTGTGATTTAAAGAGAAGGATGTGATACTGCTGATAAGAGGAAAGTGTTAACTCTCAGCAGAGACTGAGGGACAAAAGCAGAAGATTCAAGGAAACTTCAAGACAGTTTAGGTGTGGCTACAATAGAGTGTGCTAGCTGGAGTATAACAGAAGACAAAAATCCACAGAAAGTAGAGCGGTTTCAAAGTCGAATTAGGCCCAGACACTAATGAAGAGCCATTTCAGGGCATATGATAGCCCAGAACAAGCCCTGAGTTTCAACTGTTCCCACAAATGCAACAAAGTCTAAGGACACTGTTGTAACAGAGACAAGCCAGTCACCAAGGACCAACCTAGGAAGATTTAACCACCCACACACACCTTGCTCTTAAAAAGAGGTAAGAAGGTTGCAAGCATAGCCATACTGCAGTGCAGCTATGGTCATGTTCTCATATGCTAATGTACAGCTATACAAAATAATCATTTAATTCTCCTATGCAAGGTGTCCTTTAGCCTTCAAAAGATGAAAGCCTTAGTCAAAGAAAAGAACTAAAATCAATAATCTATTTGTGCCTCAGGATGTTATCAGAGATTCTTTCCCTTCCTCCAAGCAGATGAGCTGAAGGAGGCACTAAGAAGAAATGCCCTAGACCAGAGGTCAGCAAACTGTTTCTGTAAGGGCCAGAAAGTCAATATTTTCGGTTCTGTGGCCCATACAGGCCCTGTCGCAATACTCACCTCTGCTGTTGTAGCATGAAAACAGCCATGGACAACATGTAATAAATGAGAGTGGCTGGGTTCCAATAAAACTTACAAAAATAGGCAGCAAGCCAGAGTTGGCCTGCTGGCCATAGTACACCAACGCCGGCGCTAAATTTATCCACAGGGAAAACTATTAGACAAGATACCCCACAGAGGCTTGACATGAGGAAGTGCTACGGAGTGTCCTAGAAGGTGTGCAAGCCAGAATCATCTCGATCAGGATCAGAAGTCTGAGCTCGAGAATTTTTGTGTTTTCATCTTCCATTAACTTTCTAGTAAGACTTACTAAAAGTTCCGATTGTATTGTGGCTCAAACTGAGAGGAAAAGACTTTTTCCCACATTTCTCTAATGGTTGGGGGGAGGAGATTAGGGGTTAGCGGCAGCAGCTTTTGTACCAGCACCAGGACCCAAGAAATGCAGGAGCACTGGAGCAAAGTGAAGTCCAGCCCTAGCTAGATACCAGCCACAGCTTTCCATCACACAGCACAGCCCAACCTGGTACTGTCGCCCAGCTCAGATCCTTAATATGAACACAAGCCTCCAGGAAGGACTGTTCTGAATGTGGCAGAAATTCTCTTTTGGGAAAATTTATCTGCTCTAGACCCAATCCTCTTTCCTAGGAATTGTTTTTGGTAACTTTGGTCCTGTTCAAGGTAGATAAGGAGGAAAAACAGGTGAACACATGTATCAAAGCAAGTCAACGTTTGGTGGGTTGACAGAAATTGTCTTTACTAATGAAGCGGCATCACCATCCATTCTCAAAATAATAGAAACTCGAGTTAATTAACCAGTCTCTCTCTAGGAGGCCCCCTTAACAGCAATTTCTTTGAGTGGTAGTCAATATAACACAAAACACAATGAAAAACAGTTTTTAATCAATGCCATGTCTAATTAAATATGGCAATGCCATACCAGGCACCTGAAATTACCTACTGGACTCCAATGTCTACAGAGCAAAGAAGAAAAAAAACCAAAAAAAAGCTTTTTATCCGTAAATATTTTAACTTCTAAACTATTTCATAGGATTGGGTTACATCACTCTGAATCATTGGGGTATAACTCACTTCAAAGTTAGATGAACACTAACTTAGATCAGTTAATTAGAACAAGGCATTGTGGCTGAAGGAATGGATTTCAAAGCAAATCCACAGACACTACAAGGAAAAATCTTGAAGTGTTTTTGGAAGTCAGGGACACACCCACCCCACCCCCACTTCATTTACAGACAGCAGTATATGAAGAGAAGCAGTTCAACAAGTCAATTCAACAGATACCTACCGTGTGCCTAATACATGTTCTGACCCTACGAGGCCTCTGCCCTCAAAGAGCTCAAGAGTTAAGGTCAGGAAGTGCAGTGGATATAGAAGCAGGAGTTGGCAGTCTGCTCCAGAGGAAAAGCTATTTATAATTTCCTGCAATGTCTTCAGATTTCCCATGGAAATGTTCACAAGTCATAGGCAGGAGAGCACAATGGCAGTTATCGATCCCAAGATGCATCGTATCAGGTCTGGATATCGTGAAAAGGCTAACAGGCTGGGAATTAGAAGACCTAGATTCTAGTCCTGGCTCTGACAGTACCTAGATGTAAAAATGGCTCAGTCCCAACTACTCTCATGGTCCTAATGTTTTCTAAAAAGAAAAATTATGGCATTGGAGTATTTGCTCTTACAGGTCCACTATAATGCTAAGGGTAAGTAATATTGCATATGTAACCTTTACATATTTCATCCTTACAACTCCACAGGAAGGCTATGACTGGTATCTCCATTTTACAGATGAAGAAAGCAAGTCTCATAAAAATTCAGCAACTTATCCAAGGCAATATAAGTAGTCAAAGTGGTGGAGCTGGGTTACAACTTCAGGTCTGCTGGTTCCAAAGCCTGTGCTCTTTACTCTTTCTACCACAAAACAAAAACCAAAACAAAACAAAAACTCACCTTTTCATGTGAGTCCTAGGAATTATAAGATGGCCAAAGAGGTGACAAATTTGGAAGTCAAAATATGGACTATCAAAAATTACATTAGAAAAAAATGTATAACAACAACTAAAAGAATTATATGAGATACAGAAAGAATACACAGTGGGAAGGGAGGAGGAGATGAAGAGAAGATGACCAGAAGCGGAAATGGGCTCAGTGTTAGAAAGCAGAGACCCAAAGCTTTTTATTATATATTTCATAATATCTTGCAGAGACTTAAGAACTATTAAATTATTAATGTGAATACACTATGTTGTAGAGGATGTGGGGAAACAGGTTCTCCTATACTCTCCTGTATGATTAGCAAGAGTTAAGCTGCATAATCTCTATGGAAACCAATTTGGCATTATGTTAGCGAGATTAAAGATGCAAATATTCCTTGATTCAGCTATTCCACTTCTAGGAATTTACCCACACATTTGCAAATAGAAAAAGTAAATTCAAGAATATTTACTACCTATGACAACAAAAGAATGGAAACAAGTTAAGTATCTACTAGTAGCATATCAATTAAATACATGTTGATATATTCATTAAATAAAATGCTATGCTGCTATTAAAAAAAGAATAAGGCAGGTCTTCCAAATGCATTGCTATGAATGATTTCTAAGTTCTATAATTAAGTGAAAAAAAAGCAAGGTACTGACTAGTATGAATAGTGTGCTGCCATTTGTGAAATACATATTGTGAAAATACATACATATATATGTATCAGCTATGTATCAGCTATATATTTGATTACATGAGTATACACATGTGTACATCTACACATACCTATATATAGCTTTCTTTAAGAATTTGCAAGAAGCTGATATCAGTAGTTGCTTTAGAGAAGGAAAATTGGAAAAACCAATTTTTTGGTTTGGAAAAACGGGGATTGGAAAAACGGGGTAGAAAGATCTATATTTTCACTATAATGTTGTCTGAAATGTTTTCCTTTTGAATGACTTACTCATTCAAAAAAAATTTAAATAAAAACTATCACAAGAATGAGTAACAAACAAAAAGTATGACTATGTGACCTCACAGACACACACAAGCCTGAAATAGTATCCGCCTACGTCCTTGCCAGTGGCCACTTGCTCTCACTTTTTCCCTATAAAGCTTCCTCAGGTTCAGTGATTTCCCTGGGATGGCATTCGTCTTCTTGTAAAAATAAATATTTTACTTTGCCTTAAAGCATAATCGTTCATCAGTTGGTCAATGCTCACTTCTGCCCACGGCCAACCAAGACTCATTCCACTCTAAACACTGTTGTTTCCTCTCTTACTGCCACTCCTCAATTAGAAGAATTTATCTAGAATAGCTAGTTTTTTCTTTACACGTTATTTTCCGTTGTAATATCATTATACAAGTGTTCTGTACTATATAGTCTTTTGAAAGAAAAAAACTATTAGAGTCCATCGGCCTCCAAAGAAAACTGCATCCCCAATCTCACTATTCTGCGTTTCTAGACTGTGTGATGCAAAATGAGACTGGCTATCACTTGGGCTTCCCAAAGGTGGCCCAAATGTGTTGGTCCCAGAACAAGCATTATTGAGGGAACATTGCCCCCTGGTGTTACTTAGAAAAAGTTACAGGGGTTTTGAACAAAATAACTAAATTCTCTATGTAAAGCAGGATAGAAAATTTCACAAGAAATTCAATTAAAGTCAACAAACATGAGTGACTATTATCCGCTAAGCCCTATCAATGGGCCTTAGAAATTCAAAAATGAATGAGATGTAGTTCTCCAAGCACTCAAGGTTAGCTTTACTGGGTGCCAGATCAAAAAGAAACACCAGAGAACAGTTTTTCAAAAAGCACTTTGTTCCATCCACCCTATTGATACCAAAGCACCACATCACCTCTGGGAGGCTAAAGAAGGGAGACAGGAAATGATGCCCACTTGTCACATCTCTGTGCTAATAAATCTACATCCTTAGGCCTTGCATAGAAGGCCCCATCCTCTAATGATACTGACTAAAACAAGCTCTGTTTATATAGAAGTATGGAAGGGACCAGTGGCAAGTAATTCCTACAAACTAATTTTTTTTTTAAGATTTTTTTATTTTATTGGGGAATTGGGGGAGTGGAACAGCGTTGGGGAATCGGGGAAGAGTAACAGAAAAGTTGCTGTCCTTTTTTCTTCAGTCTAGTTGTGGAGGATGTCGCTTCACTGGCCCATGTCGGTATTATGATCATTGCACTCTTCCCGGATGAGGCAGTCACTCAACAGCCATTGGACAGCCGTTCACGGCAGCTCACAGTGGCTCATGAAAGCTCACGCCCGCTGCTGGCCAGCTCCACTGCATCCTACGCCATTGCTGGCGACTCACGGCAGCCCACCTCCAGGTTGAGCTGTTGTTCACCATCTTAGCTGCAGAGGGCACAGCATCACTGGCCCTCATGTGGGATCTGAACCAGGGCCCTGCTGCTCAGAGCTGGTGTCCCAATTCCAACTCCTAACCAACGTGCCACTCGGCCAGCCCTCCTATAAACTAATTTTTAATGTCCACTCTTAACTCTCTAATATCTAATAAAAGCTCTCGGGGCCTAGAAAGCTACAAGTAAGCAGGGGACATTATCCTCCTAGTCCCTAAAAATGGGCTCTCGAATCAGACCTATCTGCAAGTCAAATTCCGGTTCATTTATTTTTAAGCTGATGACTTTGGACAAATTACCTTCAATATCAGTTTCCTACTCTGAAAAACTGGGAAAATAATACTTATCTTGCAGGACAATTGTGAGGATTAAATGACGAAATAATATCCAGAAAGGTACCTAATACTGGTATATATTCTACCCTGTAGGCAGAGTAATCTTGATAAATTACAAATTGGATCATGTTAAAACCCTGCTTAAAGTTTTTCAATGAATCCCTGTTGCCTTTGGGATAAAATCCAAACTCATTATAATCCTTCAAGGTCTGTCCACTGCCTACTTCATTTTTCTCAACTGCCTGCAGTCACAAAGTTCACCCAATTAGTTCCTACTAATCTTCAAAACTCAGCTCACAAACTATCATATAGTATACATAAGAGGTCAGACAATTAAGTTCGTGAACTCATCCTAGAAAAAGTGTTACATACCTCATTGCTGAATAGCACTATGGTCACCTTCAAAATACTCCCCTTGGGAAGCTATGCACCTAGTCCACCCTTCAAAGCAATTCTGGAACTCTTTTTCTGAAATGGGCATCAGAGCTATCATCGTATTACCTTTGATGTCCGGAATGTCATCGAAATGTCTTTCTTTCAATATTTCCTTTATCTTCTGGTAAAGAAAGAAGTCATCGGAGCCAAATCAGGTGAATAGGGAGGGTGTTCCAATACAGTTATTTGTTTACTGGCTAAAAACTCCCTCACAGACAGTGCCATGTGAGCTGGTGCATTGTTGTGATGCAAGAGCCATGAATTGTTGGCAAAAAGTTCAGGTGATATAACTTTTTCAAGCAGCCTTTTCAGCACTTCCAAATAGTAAACTTGGTTAACTATATGTCCAGTTGGTACAAATTCATAATGAATAATCCCTCTGATATCAAAAAAAGGTTAGCAACATCGTTGCAATAAGTTCACAAACTTAATTGTCCAACCTCTTATATACATGATGAGATATGATCAAAAACTATGGTGAACGTTTAAATAATTTATTACAGTAAAAGACATATTTCCATTAATCTCTCTCAAAATATTCCCCCTCACTTTGAACATACTTATCCCATCGTTCTTGCCACTTTCTGAAGCAATTCTGGAAGTCCTATTTAGTGAGTGTCTTTAGTTGCGCTGTTGTGGCTGCCTCCATGTCCTGAATCAATTCAAAATGTTTACCTTTCAGAAATTGCCGTATACCAGAGCGATGTGTGACACAGAGCGGAGCATTGTCATGAGGGACGATGAAACCGTTTGCCCATTTTATGTTAATGCATTGTTCGTGATCCATGATTTATGGCACACTTTAAAACACACCTTCTCTCAACTGTAGCTCACACCTGAATGACTGCACCGAACAAAATGAAACTTGTCACATGTCACACACTGTTACTAAGGTTCAACGCACAATTTCCCATATTGAAGATCCCTGCCTTTCCATTGGACGGCACTCAACAGCTGCATTCACCCTGTTTTTTTATCACACCGCATATATATATATAAAATGGTTTTTCAGATCCTCAATCATCCTGGACTTACCTCAATCAAATAATTTACACACTTTATCCTGTTTCCTGTCTTCTCGTTCTGTTTCCTGTCTGTCTTCTCACTAGATTATGAACTCCAGAAACAGGCTATATTATTTTAGATCTGGACACCCAACAACTGGCCCATAGAAGATACTTAATAAATTTTGAATATATAAAGTAATAAATAAAGACACCCAGTAAAGTATGTAGAACTCTGCTCCTTTTGTAAGAAAAGGATTTACCAGTCAAGAATCCTTTTGCCTTCTATCTAGTCAAGAAAAGTTTTCTAATTGGAGAATTTCAAATGGAGTTTACAAAAAAAAATAAGAGCACCTAAAGCTTCATCTCAAAGAAGCTGGCAGTCCCCTTCCCTACCCCATATTCGAATTGCACTTACCAGGGAAGGGCTAGCTAGGATGCAGTGGAAATTCCAATAGAAGGGGAGACCAGAGAGTTCACTTCGCACCCGTAATATCAATGCCTCTGCCACACGATCACAGGAGAAGGTCGCTTTGCCAGAGCAAGCAATGTCCTTAAACAGTGGGCGAAGCAGGTCATCCAAATGACAGAGAAAGGCCTCAGGGGGAGCAGTCAGGCGCTTGTTCAGCTCCTAAAAAGAAAGCAGGAGTAATACAGAGCAAGGGTGCTAAAAGGAAACTGGCTCTTTCACAAGTAGCAGCCAAGGAAAACCCTGGTTAACATGAAGACAGTGGGCATGAGAAAAAGGGAAGGGGAGATAAAAACATCAGAACTGGGGCCGGCCGAGTGGTGCGTTGGTTAAGAGTTGACTTGGGATGCCAGCTCTGAGCAGCAGGGTCCAGGGTTCGGATCCCACATGAGGGCCAGTGACGCTGTGCCCTCTACAGCTAAGATGGTGAACAACAGCTCAACCTGGAGCTGGGCTGCTGTGAGTCGCCAGCGTCGGCGTAGGCTGCAGCCCCTGCTGCAATGGGTTGCCATGGGCTACCGTGTGTAGCCAGCAGCCAGCGTGAGCGGCCAAGAGGCTCCATGAGCAGCCGTCCAATGGCCGGCAACCGATCTGCCTCAGCCAGGAAGAGTGCAATGATAATACCAACATGGGCCAGTGAAGCAACATCCTCCACAACTAGACTGAAGAATAAAGGACACCAACTTGTCTGTTGTCCTTCCCCATTTCCCCAACACTGTTCCCCTCCCTCAATTCCCCAATAAGATCTTTAAAACAAAACAAAACATCAGAACAGAAAAGAAGAAAACAAAGAGATCAACTGGCCTAGTTCACAATTCTGCCTTTACTGTATGCAGTACAGAAAATCACACACACACACACACACACACACACACACACACGCGCACACACACACACACAAATAGAAAGATCCCAGGGCTGTAGGCAGAAGTGCAGGACATTAATTGGAATTGTCTCAACCTGATTCAACCTTCCTTGGAAGCTGACGGGCCAGCAAGCTGGTTGATGTTAATGTCCCCAGACCTCCACTAGGAAAGAAATTATATCCACTACCACCCCACAGTAGTATTTCTCTTCACACCTACCTTGGCTCGCTGGCTGACCACACTAG
Organism: Hipposideros armiger; assembly: GCF_001890085.2. Lineage (NCBI taxonomy): Eukaryota > Metazoa > Chordata > Mammalia > Chiroptera > Hipposideridae > Hipposideros > Hipposideros armiger. Next base: position 3,272,309 of record NW_017731388.1, read on the forward strand.
TGTCCACCTGTTCATGCCACACCTCTTGAAGATCTGAAATCAGCAAGGCATAGCCCTGCTTGGTGATATAAGCCTTGGCCAAGAGGGAGTTCTCGGCAAGCTGTAACCATGCCCATGACTGCTTCAACAGGCCTTGCTCCAGTTCCTCCATCTGCAGGACAGTCTTAATTTTAGCAAAGCGTCCTAGGGTACTACAGGCCTAGGGGGGAGGGGTGCACCACCAAACAGTCTATATCATACAAGTCTTGTGAAAATCCTCCCTAATAAAACAGAAGGCATGGATTTACACGCTCCCCACTCATCCCTGTCCCTCACTCCCCCCGCCTCCCCATCCCCAGCATATAACTAACTGAGCACCAATCTTAGTACCTCTTGGCCACTAAAAATCTATTTAGGATTTTGAGGGGGTTTTTTTCCATATTAAGTTCCTAGAGGGCATAAAACATTTCTTTCTTCTATAGTGTTTAAGCCTCAGCGTATCGGTATTAGTAGTTCTGCTTTCTAATAATGTAACTTAATGTGGAAACCTAACCCATTCATGCTGCAATTTTATCACATTCCTAAGAAATATGTCAATGGTATCCTTTCTCAGAACTTCTAGAAGAAAGGAATAGTTCTTCTTATAAAACATCATCAGTCATAAGTGTCATCGGCAGGAAATTCAAATTATTTGATCATTATCTAAAAACAAAACTCTGGAAGCTCTCAGAATTTCAAAAAAAAAAAATATATATATATATATATATATATATATATATATATTTTCCTTAAACATATACCAGGGGTGCCAAAAAAAATGTACACATTTTAAGAGATGTTATCTATGTATTACTTTTTGAAGTTGAATTGAATTACGGT
>NW_017731388.1:3274611-3279763 GCF_001890085.2 Hipposideros armiger
ACCCCTTTGGGGGTCGAACGACCCTTTCACAGGGGTCGCCTAAGACCATCGGAAAACAAAAAGATATTTACATGACGATTCATAACAGTAGCAAAATTTGTTATAGAGTAGCAACGAAAATAATTTGATGGTTGGGGGTCACCACAACATGAGGAACTGTATTAAGGGGTTGCGGCATTAGGAAGGTTGAGAGCCGCTGGCTAAGCCATTCTTCTTCCAACATGGCCTTGTAACATAACTTAATTTGTACAGTCACTAGACAGGTGAAACATAAATAGATACTGTGATTTTTTTATTTGCAGCAGCCTCAAAACCTTATGTTTGGAGAATGGTATGTCAGTCACACTTCCCAGGTGTTGTTCCTAGGGGGAAGAGAAGATCTTGGAATGATTAAGCTAGTCCTCACTGGACCAGAGTTCCACCTTGCCAAAGGTCACAAACGCAAATGAACTCAAGTCGCCAAGTCCTTCTCTCCCTAATAGGCACTCACCAATGTGCACTCAGAGTCACCAAAATCGTGGTTACTATCTTAGCCCGTAACTTCGGAAAGCCCGGAAGCTCAAATTCCTCCAATTGTTATGGTTTTTGTTTTGTTTGGGGAATGAGAGAGTTGAAAATGTGGCCAGGGTCAACAGGCCCCATAAAAAGGTCTGAGACATTCCCCAGCCGACCGGGGGTTAGCTGCTCTCACCTCGCGAGTCCTGGCCTGAAGCCTGTCTATCCCACCTTTTTCTTTTTTCCTTCAAGACTGCCTTTAACCTTCAGGTCAACCAGATTCACCCGTTTATTTTTCTTGAATGAAGGGGGTGGGGTCCCCTAAGGATCCCGGTTTGCATCAAGCCCCGCCCCTCAGCCGTGAAACCTTCTCCGCGCAGTTCCTCCGCCATCCTGCAGAGGGCAGCAAGGCCTTAGCCACAATCCAGGTTGAGCCACGTCCCGTCCCTCTAGGAGGGGACGAACCCTCGTTCCCTTTATCATTGCCCCATCCCAGAAGCCCCGCGTGGCGTCCAATTGCCATCCGCCCTTGCTACAAGGGCCTTCGCGGTCCACCTTTCCATTTCTACGGCATCGGCTGCACTAAGGTACGGCTCGGGACTCCTCAGGGGTTGGAGGGGGAGGGTAACAAAGCCGACAAGTGGCTGCTTCCTCGCACCAAGCGGCCCGCCAAGAAGTAGCCTCACAGATCCCGCCTCGCTGCCAGGAGGAGGGTTGCGCACGCGCGGCCCCCGCAGCCCCGCCCACCCGCGGGAGCTCGACCCCTAAACGCGGGCCGCATGCGAGTCCCTTCTGGGAGAAAGCGCCTGTGCTCGCTGCAGGGCCCAGACAGGCCCTCGCCGTCCGGCCCTGGCCCAGGCTTCGGCCCAGATTCGAGCCCAACCCCACCTACCGTGAGCGGCTGCGACAGCTCCCACCCTCCCGGCCGCAGGCCCACGCGCCGGCCCGTGCAAACCGAGAGGCCTAAAGTAAAGGCATTCCCGCCCCGCCCTGGGGGACAGGGGCGGAGCCCGAATCTGACGTGGGCGGGGCACCTGGGCCCACTGAGCTGGTTAAAGGAGCGCTGAGAACTGGTGGAGCACCGTGACCAGAACAGCAAGAAGAAAGGGTGGGCGACCCGCTGTTAGAGAGGTGGGGGCTTAGCGGCGCTCTTTAGAGCCCCGCGAGGCGAGTGGAAAGAATGCTGACGCGTGTGCAACAGAGGGGTCCCTGTATTTGGACTTGTTGGTAGATGTCACTTCCCCTCCCTCCCCTACCTGTCCAACCACGTATATACAGAGGGTGCTAAAAAAAATGTATGAACTTTTTAAGAAAGGAAAACTATTAAAATTGTAATAATATATTCTGATAACAAAAGATGAATACAAGTGACGTTTGACTTCTGCAATTTCAAGAGGTGCTCAAAGTGGTTGGCATCAGCGTCTGTCCACACACTTCTGATTACGGCAAACTACTGCTTGAGCAACTTTGACCAAAGTGTCCACTTGTATACATTTTTTTGGCACCCCCAGTATATAAAACGAGAGGGTTGAATTTCACTAATCTCTCCAATCCTCACCAGCACACAAGTTGTTTGAAAGACGAGCTTCCCAGGCATAAATCCCGTGGTCTAACCTCATCCTTTACCTTGCCTGTCTCATTTCTCCCTCCATCCACTCCCATAAGTATGCTCCATCGCCACTGAGAAGCTGGAAATCCCTCAACTCGTGTACTTTGTACTATGATTTTTCTTGAGCTGTATACCTGAGCCTGAAAAATTCTCCCCATCTATTTTCCACAATCAAAAATCTTCCTCTCGCCAAGTCCAGGCCCAGTGTTGCTTCTTTCATAAAGACTTTCCCACAATCCCCAGTCAGAATTAATTGTTTCTTCCTCTTGGCCCCCATAGCATTGTTTTAATCTTTATTATGGACTGCTTCTGCTTTGGATTTTAGTTAATCACATAAATCTTTTTAAACCGTAATTGCCTTGAGAGAGCAGGGACCCTGCCTTATCCATATCTGTAGTTCCAGGACCTTGCACATGAGACGTGCTCAATAAATATTTAAGTGAATACTAGTGTTCAAATATGGATAGTTCACAGGCAAAATCTCATTTATTCATTCATGGCCCGCTGAACCATGGCGCCTGTTCTGGAACAGTTAGGCCTAATTAAGAGAAGGAAAGGCAACACGCCTACTGGGAAATGAGACCTTTAGGTGGGCCCATTTTACACACACACACCCTCTCCCTAAGGAGAAAATAGAACCTGGGAGCTGACTGTCCAGCAAGCTGGGAGATAGGGCTAAACTAACCAGGGCAGAAGGAGTCTTGGTAATTATTGGGACCTAAGTTCTCTGCTAGGCCCAGAGCACTGTTCCCCAAAACCAGGCAACAACTCAACTGTCTCTCCTGGCTCAGTGGGCCCTCCTTCCGCATTCCGAGAGTCTTCAGGCAGCGGGCAGAAGCAATGGAGGGGCTGGGGGATACAGAGACACAGGTTTTGGAGGGGGAAAGAGAGTTCATATTCTTGAGCATCCTTCTTCCTGGACTTCTGAAACATCTGAGCCTCTTGGGCAGGGAAAGGAGATGGCAGCCCTTGACCTAGGCCTCGCTCAAGCCGTGTGCCTGCAAAAGAGGTTGGTGAGGCCATTGTCTAACCCAGGGAGTAATGACTTCCTGGCCACTCCCCAGTCTGCTGGGGGTCTAGCCTCAACTTACCAGGAATAGTGTTCTCTAGGAGGAAGCCCAAGAGTCCCGCCAGGAAGATGGGCTCCATGAGCAGTGAACGAAGAAACACATCCATGGGGCTCCAGCCTACAGGGGGTTGGGGCCAGGCAGGAGGGGAACTCTGATCCTATGCAAGGCCGAGGAGTCTTTTACTTCCAGAACTAAACCTAAGTCTTGGCTAAGGACAGATCTTTCTGAATTATTGTTCCATCCCCTTTGTCCTTTGTCCCTCTACTCTCCATTTCCCACACCCAGGCCCTTCCCACAAGATCCCCACTCAACACCCTATCTTCTGAGCATTCATATGCCCTCTAGATATGCTTTGATAGTGCTAGGCTCCCTGTCTCTGGAAAGTTTGGTACTAAAAGTCCCAACATTATTTCCCACTTACCTTCTGTGCTCTTTCCTAGGTTTCTCAACCTCAGTACTACTAACATTCTAGACCAGCTAATTCTTTGAGGGGGGCTGTCCTGTGCATTGTAGAATGTTTAGTAGCATCCCTCTACCCACTACATGCCAGTACCAATCCCCCTTCCCTGTTTGTAATAGCCAAAAATGTCTCCAGACATTGCCAAACATTCCCTGTGGGGCAAAATCATATTCAGTTGAGAGCCACTACTATTTGCTAAGCTGAGCTAACAAACAGCTATTTTGTTGCTCCCAGGATATCCCCTATGACTTCCGACTTCTATGTCTTTGTTTGTGATGGTTCCTCCACCAGGAATGACCTTCTCACCAAATGTGTTTAAATCTTACCATCCTTCAAGACCAGCTCAATGTTACTTTCATCATAAAACTTACCTGGGTCATCTCAAACAGAAGCCATCCATCTCTCTCACCACTGAGCAGCACAGCTCTTTATTTGAACCTTTCCTGTATGTGCCTACACATCTCATCTCTTACTAGACTGTAATACCTGGGGGCACCTTTGTATCCCAGGGGACTAGCACGGTCCTCGGTAAATACTTGCTAAACAAATGGATAAACTATTTATATCAAAGCCCAAAGAAGGTGTGGGCTTAGAGTCCAGAGAGCCTCAAGCCTCAAGCCTTTGCTTTCGTGCTACTGAGTAACTCCTTTTCCCCTCCCCACTCCTCCTACCTGTGCTTAGCAGGACAGGGGCTTCCCGAAGCCATCTTGGCAGCAGCAGGGCCATGAAGATGGAAAAGCCAACAATGAAGACATTCCGCCCCGAGTCAATGTCAGCCAGGTGGAAGCTGGAGAATCCAGTAGACATAACCACAGCCTGGGTCACCCCCAGCACCCCACCTGTCTCGTATGGAAGTAATCAGAGGGGTTGAGAGAGGGCTGGCGTAGCAGGGAGTATCACAGGGCAGGGCAAGTTGTGATAGAGATGACCAAAGGCCCATTTTTTATTCTGCCAGAAGCCCAGTTAAGGGCTTCTGTTCAGCTGAGAAAATGAGGGCAGTTGACACACGCTCATATCTGTATATCAGGGAGGCTATTCAGAAAGAAAGGGTACCGACCACAAGCAACCAGTTGGGCCACACTGGGGTGGGGTGTACTGGTTCAATACCAGTCGTGCTGATACACGCACTCACCAAGCACAGGCAGCGGGATGATGGTGAGAAGCTGGGCCAGCCTCGGGGAGAGCCCAAGCCCCATGCAGAGCAGCCCCACCAAGTGGGCCACTCGCCGAGATCCAGCCTACATGAAGAAAAGACACTAGAAAACACAGCCGCCGCCTCAACTGTTCAAGGTATTTCCTGGCCAGTCCCTTCTCACCATCTGGATCACAACTCGAAGGTCACCCTTCCAAGAAGCATCCCTGAGCACTCTACCTAAAGAGGCCTCCTTTACTCAACCACTATCCACTACCCTGCTCTGGTTTCTTAATAGCATTTTTCACACTCAGAAATTATCTTATTTATGTGGGGTTTTTTTGTTTGTTTGTTTTAAGATTTTATTGGGGAATTGGGGGAGGGGA
>NW_017731388.1:3281188-3282275 GCF_001890085.2 Hipposideros armiger
TCCCCATTACAAGCTGTCATCACACAGGGTACCTCCTCTTTCTTACACTTACCACATGCAATTTTACATTTATTTGTGTGGCTATTTAATTAGCTTCTGTATTCCCCAACAGATTATAAGCTTCAGGAACACAGGTACTGTGTCTGTCATGTTTGTCACTGGTCCCCTATCACGTGCCTAGCACATAATTGGCACTCAATAGACATTTATTAAATTGATGAATGAGAAAATTTCATATACAATGCCTCAAAAACAATCTTTATGCATAGCTCACCAACTCAAATGCCTGAGGGGGTAGGTGGCATAAATGTGTAAATTGGGTAATGAGTATCAGTAGGGAGTGGTAAGGTTTGTAAATGTCTCTTAACACTAAATAAAATGCCAGTGGTGAGGGGCTGGCATTGCCCCTCAGACAGGCAATTTCCCTCTCCTGGTTGTTTTGAAAAAGCACAGGATTTAATTCAGAAATGAAATTCATTAAATCTTGAGTTGAAAGAAATAGGCACCTTTATTTGAGTAAGAGGATGAAAGACTAGGAGAAAACCTACCTGGGTGAGGCAGCCAGAACCATGGTGCCTCAGTAGAGGCTGACAGCCCCCGGGGGATGACGCTGAGACCCATAAGGGCAGACATGATCCACACACAGGCCACTGGGACCAGCACCTGAGGGGCAAGACTGAGATGGAAAAGAACCCCTCCCCCAGATCCTCCAGGGCCAGCCTTAGAGAGTTAACAGAGGCCAAAGGACAGGGTGCCGAGCAAGCATTCCATGCCAGCCCTTCTAACCTTGCCTGCCTCTGCCCAGACCCTCACATACCGAGAGCAGCCGGAAGGTAGGGATATGAGTGCAAGTTGAAGATGTTGAAGCTGGCCTCCAGGGGTATGGTGGTAACTGGCAGGAGCCCAGGTGCTGAGAGCAGACCACCATGAGCAGGATAAGCCTAGAAGAGAGAAGGAGCTTTAGGAGCAAAAGGAAGCAGGCATCCTGCTGTTTATAATGGAGGTGGGAGTGGCAGAATACCATAAAAGGGGGTCCCAGAGAAGAAAGCCCCTGTGGATGGGGAAGGAAGGCACCTTGGGGGTCAGC
>NW_017731388.1:3283165-3285911 GCF_001890085.2 Hipposideros armiger
CCCCAGGCTCTTGCTCTGTACTCACAGTTTCCAGGTGTCTGGATGGCCAGAGGTAGCTTCTGCCTGGTCACCACCAGAGCAGGTACAAGGAACTCAAAGGATGGAGCCTGGACAAGAGGCAACCTGTAGGCACAGCAGCCCCAGCAGGTCTAGAAACAGGTGGCAGCCAAAAGGACTCCCCAAGGTTCTCCTACTGCTCCCCTGAAACCCTGTTCCCCTACCTCTGGGAAGTTCCCCTTACCTGCTGCCTATCCAACTTTGCAGGGCGGTAGACACACCACACGAAAAGAGGCTGGAGGACAGGAGCTGGGCAGGGGAGTAAGGGAGTCCTCCTGGGGGGAGGCTTTGAAGCAGGAGCAGATGGGAGGCGCAGAGCAGAGAACCCAGAACCAAGATATGCTGCAGGTAGAGGAATGGGAAGGGTCGGCCTTCAGAAACAGGCAGAAGTACTTATTTGTAGAGGGTTCCTCATGCCACACCTACTCCCCCAAACACTCCTTTCAGCCAGCACCATCTCCTGCACCTCTGCCTCCTACCTGCAGAGCCAGAAGACAGCAGAGGCCCCAGGGAGGAGGCCCACATAGACAGGCCCAAGAGTGGGAGGGAGGGTTTTCGATAGCAGGTGGCGGTGGCAGGGGAGCCAAGGCATCCTGGAAGCCCACAGATTGGAGTTGGATGGGATGGGGGTGTGATCGGCTCATGCTGTCCTGCCTTTTGTCTTGTGTTGACTGTCCTGGGCCAGAGTTAAGTAGAAAGTGTAAGAGGTCAGAGTTTGGGTAAAGTTAGCTACCTGGAGTGGGGAGGGGGGAGGGGTGTCAATGAAGCAAAGGAATGAGGGATTTAGCGCAGGACGCAGCTCTTTCACCTTTGCCCAGCTCTCGTGCAAATTCCATCACCCATTAACCGGGAAGCCTCCCGTGTTCTGGACCCCTCCCCCAAGAATCTCCATTTAGCTCCCCTGATCCAGGCTCTGTAAAGCAGGGTAAGAGGGGTAGAAAGGCCTAGAAAATAACCTGGGGAGATCTTAGACTGTATTCCTTCCTCACCATCGCAATTTGGAACCACCATGACTACACTGCTGTCCACAGCCCTTTCACGGTCAAGCCCCTGACTACCTCAAAAGGACATGCATGGATAATGAATGACACGCATGACAACAGTGACCACAACTTTATATAATGTCCTCACTGTAATATAGGTGAGAAATAAAAATAATTTGTAACAGGTATTTCATTATGTGAAAAGCTGGGCCCAGCGAAAACAGAAGACAAGGAGTGATCCAGTCCCCAAACCCATGTGCAGAATCACTGTGGATGTGGTAGCTAAGATGCCCCCAGACACTGGTGCTTTCCTGGCAACTCATGTACCACAGACAGTGCTGCCATTGGCACCTGATGCTCCAAAATAGTGAACAAGTTCATGGTAAAGTGCCAAACAAAGCAAAGTAACTTTTAAGCAAAGTAACTTTTAATTTACACAGCAGTGTATCCCTGGGAAACTGAGTCTTTTTCAAAATGTGCAAAATCAACATGTTTACATGTGAATAGTTCTAGACTCAGATAAACAAGGTTTTCATATATGATGTTTAGCCGGTCACTCCAAAGTTGTTTTGGGAATTCTTTCTAATAAGGAGGGTTCTGAGCATTTCAGGATGTCTAGCATCCTGCTCAGGCGGGCTAAATGCCGGTAGCATCCCTTCAAATTTTGGGGTCAAAAAATGCCCCATAAATTTCCAAAATATCCACTAGGGGGCAGTACCACCCCTGCTGTGGCTCTTCTTAAGCCGTCTCAAACACCCTCAGTCCAGCTGCCCAGAGCTGTTTTCCTTCTTCCAATGAAAAAACCAGGCTGGGAATTCTCTTAATACTATCACCATGTGTCAGATCAGATTGGAAATCAGCATCAAGATGTGTCTTCAGGGTCTGACCTCAAGAAGCTGATGGCCAGGTGGCTCAGTTGGTTAGGGCGTGTGCTGAACAACAGGATTGCCGGTTCAATTCCCACATGGGCCAGTGAGCTGCGCCCTCCGCAACTAGATTGAAGACGACTTGAGCTGAGCTGCCACTGAGCTGCTGGTGGGGGGCCAGATGCTTTAGTTGGTTAAAGCCCGTGCTTTTAACAAGGTTGCTGTGCGACTCCGCATGGGATGGTGGGCTGCGCCCCCCACAACTAGATTGAAAACGGTGACTGAACTTGGAGCTGAGCTGCGCCCTCCACAACTAAGACTGAAAGACAACTTGACTTGGAGCTGATAGGTCCTGGAAAAAACATTGTTCCCCCAAAAAACACATTGTTTCCCAACCAAGTTCAAAAAGGAAAAAAAAGCTGATGGGGCTCTGCTGGATACATGGCTTGGCCTCTCTCCACAAGATATGCTTCCAAATCCATAAGGGTGGTGCTCACCCAGAACTTATGACAGACAAGGCCGACCCTAGGTATGGTAGAGTCATTATCTGTCCCCCACAGCACCCAAGTCGAGCAGCACTAATTACCCCAGGGTGCTAGAAGCAGGGACAAAGGGACGTTTCAAATGGGAGACTATGACTATCAAATACAGGGAAGTTCTGAAACGGGGCTGAGAGAGAATGAGTCGCAAGATGATGAGGTCAGGGAGTAGGGAGGCTTAGAAAGCAGATATAGGGAAGAAAGGTCTTCCAAGGGCTGTCGCAGAAGGAACAGTCCAGGCCATGCAACTGAAACTGTTTATTGAAATCTCAGTTCTACAAAAGCTTGAAAAACCCAGATA
>NW_017731388.1:3287086-3293206 GCF_001890085.2 Hipposideros armiger
CCAATCCAAGATCCGGGGGGCCAGGTGGGGGGCTGCAGGACAGCCCTAAGGACTGGTGTATTACAGCCACCGATGCCACAGCTAGGGCCACACTGCTCACATATGCCATAGTTAATAGGCAGGACAGCTGCAGGACAGAAGATATGAAAGGTCAACGCAAAATACGCTTCCCCTAAAACCTGCTTCTGACTGTTATTAACACACCCACCCTTTGTCTCTAGAGGTCCAAGTCAGAGCTCTCTGTCACCATCTACCCCTCCAAACCCCATCTCCTGAGCCACCATCTACCCCCAAACCCCATCTCCTGAGCCTTTCAGCATTTGATTTACATCATTGCACCCACACAGCAGCCCACTCAAGCCTCCTATCCTTTCTGAACCTTCCTCACCTTTGCCAACTGCTGGCAGAGGGAGCCCAGGACCAGTTGCCAGGTCGGCTGCTCCAGTAGCACACACAGGTCTGTGTAGGTGTACCAGCCCCGTCGCCGTCCCTGCTGCTCAGCCACACTATTAGGGAGAAATGACAGAGTGAGTCTGCAACCCTCCTGCAGCCAGCCCAATTAAACCTACCAGGGAACACTGGGGAACTACTGGGTTGTCGGAAAAGTCATGATGCATTTTTGCAACAAAAAACATGGAAAAAATACATCATGACTTTTCCGACATCCCAATGGTTAAACATACAGATTCCTAGTGCTTGTTGATCTAGAAACTGAGGATGAGACCAAGATCTGTATTTTTGATAAGCTTTCCCCCCCCCCCTCCCAAAGGTGATTACACAGGGCAGGCATATTTGGGAACCACTACCTTGGGCTAGTCTCTTTCCTGTCTCTGCCCTCCCCCTCATATACAGCCCTCATCCCTGTCTAGCTCCTATGGCTTAGGCCTCAGCCCCCAAATCCCTCAAGCCCCTCTTCCCAACTCCTAGAACCTACCAGCTCTCTAGCCAGCTCAGCACCTCAAAGATCTCCCGAGGGTCAGTGTAGAGACGCCAATCCTGTGGGTATGAAGAGAAGGGCACCAAACCAGGCTCAGACATGAGCCACAGTCATTCAATAATGTAGTTGCTGTAGCAGCAACTACAGCCGCCACTACTGGTAACATCTACTTGGCCCTATGTGCCCGAGAGTGTTCCAAGAGCTTTTGTGTATTAACTCATTTAATCATCACATACCTGGTTTCACATTACACCCTCCATTAAGGGCAAGGGGAGGAAATAATCCTGCAAATGATCCATGCCCATAGGGAGCTCAGAATCTAGGGACAGAGAAAGTCTGGAAGCAAATAATCAGAACGCAGTAAGACAAGCTCTGACTCAGAGTGTATCCTGTTGGGCCTGGAGGAATGGGGGACCAGCTGTGCTCCATTTCTGGCCCCAGTACACCAGGAACCTCCAAAGGCTGTGGTTAGAACAGAGGGCCAGGAAGGGAAGATACTAATAATAAGGAAAGACACAAGGCGGACAGGCAGAAAGAGAAACGAAGAAACAACAGAAGGCTGAGAGAAAAAAAAAAAAACATAAAATGGGCCAAGGAAACAGAGCAAGTGAGAGAACAGCTATTCACCATGGCACTCAAGAAGCCCCTCTCCAGGGCATTGAGGGTGGGCACGGCCACGCCACCTGCAGCTCCCCATTCATCATTGAAGACCTCCTCCTCCTCCCCTTCATCATAGAGGTACTTACTGGCCACCATCTGCAGAGAAGCCAGAGATGATGTCAGTTGAGTTCACACCTGGCTCCTGGCTCACCAGAGAGATGACGGGAAAGGGGCATCTTACCATAGAAATCAGGAACAAGTCAGAGGAGGACACATGCTGTAGGTAATCTGGGTTTCGGTGCCGGAGCCGTTCAATGTACACCAGAGCTAGCATCATAGCACACGGGGAAATGCATGCCTCCCTGTGGGTGGTGGAAAGGATCAGTAATTAAACCCAACGGCCTTTCAGCTCTTGGAAAACTAACTCTTATGATGCATCCCTGTATCTTTACATCTTCTCTTCAGAGATAACCATTCCCTTCTCTCTAGGGTCCAAACACTCTCATGCTGTTTCCCTCAATTCCAAGCTCACCGGGATACATGGGCTACATATTTCTTCTGGAGTCTGCGAATAGGGCTGGGGGCTGCTTTCTGGAGCAGTTCCACAGCAATGTCTGCAGGGGGCAGAAGGAAGGCAGAGTAAGCAAACAACTCCCCCATTCCCAAACACACACACACACACACACACACACACACACACACACACACACACACGGCCCCAATGCTGTCAGGGAAGACCCAGATCTATATTATCTGAGGCTTCTGAGCCAATGCCTTAGTAACAAAATTGAGATCAAATTCTCCCACACAGACAAAAAGCCCATCCCAAGTTTGAATCAGCTTCTTCCAGCAGGAAGGCTCATTTCCCTGTCATCTAAAGTAATTTAAATTTGTCTTCCACTCTTGTTCACTGGGAAATAAACATGCCTTGTTTATTTGGGAAACATATGAATATTCTTGGAAAGTTAAGAGCTTCTGGTACACAAATCAAGAGTGCTATTGACTTGTAAGGTAACAATGTATTTTCTACTTCTTTGAGCTAAGAAAAAAAAAAAAAGTGAAATATAAACCCAGTTCTTATACCAAGTACCAGTGAGCTAGGTAGCTGAAAAGACAGGGCAGCTGATGGGGTACACCTAGAGTCATTTTGGTGCCTGCTGACAACCCCATTTTCATGCTTCTCACTTGCTCAGTCACACAACATTGTCTAACCTGCCATGGGGCTGGAGAGCTCCTCCAGGTTACAATCAGCTTCCCAGTCCCAGCCATAATAGAGTCTCCTTCGGATCCGGGCACTCAGCTTCTGGTGTCCTGGGAGGAACTGAAACAGGACAGGAGAGGGGTGAAGGGTGAAGGGCAGGGAAGAGTATGACGGAGAACCTGGCTCCAAGCTAGAAGGGGGTGCGGGGCAGCAGGACCGCCTCACAGCTAGTGTGGGTCGCGTGCCCCACCTAGCCCCACGTTCTCTGGATTGTTTGCCAATGGCAGCTTGTCCACAAGAGGTGTAATCCTCCTCCTCTGAGGGTTCTCCAGGAGATTCTCCGACAAGGACCCCGGCTGGCCTCCCCCACAGCCCATGGTGTACCCTGAGGCTCTCCCCCAAGGCCTAAGCAGCCGGGGCCTCGAGTACGCAAGGCTCGAGCGGCTGCCTCCCAGCTCCCGGGCAGATCGTCAGGCGAGCTCGCGGCCGCGCTTGGCCCAGAGTCCCGGATCCAGGCGCGAGGAGGCCGGGGAGGGGGAGGGCCGCGAGCTCACCGAGAAGTCCTGGAAGCCGGTGAGGGAGAAGGTGCCTTCTTCGTCCAGCAGGAGCCCGGCTAGGTCCATTGCGCNAACAGTCCAGGCCATGCAACTGAAACTGTTTATTGAAATCTCAGTTCTACAAAAGCTTGAAAAACCCAGATACAAAGCGGCAGCCAGGGAGGCCTGTGAAAAGAACACCCAGGGTAGGAACCGGCAGAGAGGGAAGCCCAGGAGCAGGGTACTAAGAGAAGGTTGGAAGACGAAAGGGCAAGGTTGAAGGTCCCAGCAGCCCCTGGCTCCTTCAGACTACATCCAAGGGATGCGAGTGGAGGGGGCTTCCCGCCTTACCCCGCCTTGCCTCAGCAGCTCCCACCTTGGCCCTGTCAATCCCTGGCTTTCCTGCTTCAGGGACATCACACAGACCCTGGTCAGCCTTTCCTCCCTCCCTCTTCCCTCTCCTATCTTTACCCTTCCATTCCAGGGAAGTCAAAAGCAAAAGTCTAGAAGAACCCAGGGGAGGTTAAGAGACGGGAGCTTCTCCTCTGTCCACCTGTGACAAGCCCCTGGTCACTGAGTTGAAGCTTTCCGTGGCACCATCACTGCTCTGGCCAAGCAGCCAGACACTGAGGTCTAGGAGAGCAAGTGACCTTCAGTCCTTCTGCCCCATAACCCCTTAAGCTCCCTCACCCAGGAGAACAGCGACCAACCAAGGACCCAGAGAGGTAGAGAGGATCTAAATCAAGCATTGCACCTCCAGGTTCTCAGGGACTCCTCCGTCCTCTTAATGCATTCCTCAGAGAGCTGCCTTAGCCTGGGAAAATGAAAGACTTGAGGCGGGCCAGCTCCATGGTGCTGAAGAGGGAGCACTGCTGAGGCTGTGGGAGCAGAGGGGGCACTGGGCTCCAGGACCAGGGTGGGACCAAGCCATGGGAGTGGTACCAGGGGCTGGGGGGCCCAGCGGGTACCGTATGGTTGGGATGATGGCAGGCACGGCAGGTTGGGGAGTCCTTCTGGAGCTTCAGGCAAAGGGGACAGTTATGGAGAAGAGTTGGAGGGGCAGGAGGATCTGGGGGAGGCAATGGTGGGGGAGTCAGTGAAGCCAGAAGGCTGCCCCCAAGTGAACGCAGCCCTGCGTCGCCTTCCAGGCAGCTGGAGACATTAGCAGGAGATGGCAGGCACTGTGTCACAGGAGAAGGTACGCAGGGTTCCAAGAGGCACCTGGAGGCCAATCCAAGATCCGGGGGGCCAGGTGGGGGGCTGCAGGACAGCCCTAAGGACTGGTGTATTACAGCCACCGATGCCACAGCTAGGGCCACACTGCTCACATATGCCATAGTTAATAGGCAGGACAGCTGCAGGACAGAAGATATGAAAGGTCAACGCAAAATACGCTTCCCCTAAAACCTGCTTCTGACTGTTATTAACACACCCACCCTTTGTCTCTAGAGGTCCAAGTCAGAGCTCTCTGTCACCATCTACCCCTCCAAACCCCATCTCCTGAGCCACCATCTACCCCCAAACCCCATCTCCTGAGCCTTTCAGCATTTGATTTACATCATTGCACCCACACAGCAGCCCACTCAAGCCTCCTATCCTTTCTGAACCTTCCTCACCTTTGCCAACTGCTGGCAGAGGGAGCCCAGGACCAGTTGCCAGGTCGGCTGCTCCAGTAGCACACACAGGTCTGTGTAGGTGTACCAGCCCCGTCGCCGTCCCTGCTGCTCAGCCACACTATTAGGGAGAAATGACAGAGTGAGTCTGCAACCCTCCTGCAGCCAGCCCAATTAAACCTACCAGGGAACACTGGGGAACTACTGGGTTGTCGGAAAAGTCATGATGCATTTTTGCAACAAAAAACATGGAAAAAATACATCATGACTTTTCCGACATCCCAATGGTTAAACATACAGATTCCTAGTGCTTGTTGATCTAGAAACTGAGGATGAGACCAAGATCTGTATTTTTGATAAGCTTTCCCCCCCCCCCTCCCAAAGGTGATTACACAGGGCAGGCATATTTGGGAACCACTACCTTGGGCTAGTCTCTTTCCTGTCTCTGCCCTCCCCCTCATATACAGCCCTCATCCCTGTCTAGCTCCTATGGCTTAGGCCTCAGCCCCCAAATCCCTCAAGCCCCTCTTCCCAACTCCTAGAACCTACCAGCTCTCTAACCAGCTCAGCACCTCAAAGATCTCCCGAGGGTCAGTGTAGAGACGCCAATCCTGTGGGTATGAAGAGAAGGGCACCAAACCAGGCTCAGACATGAGCCACAGTCATTCAATAATGTAGTTGCTGTAGCAGCAACTACAGCCGCCACTACTGGTAACATCTACTTGGCCCTATGTGCCCGAGAGTGTTCCAAGAGCTTTTGTGTATTAACTCATTTAATCATCACATACCTGGTTTCACATTACACCCTCCATTAAGGGCAAGGGGAGGAAATAATCCTGCAAATGATCCATGCCCATAGGGAGCTCAGAATCTAGGGACAGAGAAAGTCTGGAAGCAAATAATCAGAACGCAGTAAGACAAGCTCTGACTCAGAGTGTATCCTGTTGGGCCTGGAGGAATGGGGGACCAGCTGTGCTCCATTTCTGGCCCCAGTACACCAGGAACCTCCAAAGGCTGTGGTTAGAACAGAGGGCCAGGAAGGGAAGATACTAATAATAAGGAAAGACACAAGGCGGACAGGCAGAAAGAGAAACGAAGAAACAACAGAAGGCTGAGAGAAAAAAAAAAAAACATAAAATGGGCCAAGGAAACAGAGCAAGTGAGAGAACAGCTATTCACCATGGCACTCAAGAAGCCCCTCTCCAGGGCATTGAGGGTGGGCACGGCCACGCC
>NW_017731388.1:3295391-3307356 GCF_001890085.2 Hipposideros armiger
TGCCAGTGCCGCGCCGCGCGTCTGCCCTGCGTTTACAAGCCGCGGGGGTGTCGCCAGCGAGTCAGCGCTTGGCACTTCCTGCCACCCGCTGGGCCAAGCCACTGGCCCCTACTGCCGGGAAGGAGCTGGGCTCGAAATCCTGGCCACGCTGAGCCGGGCAAGTCACAGAGCTGAGTCCCAGCGTGCCCTCATCTGAGAAAAGGGAACAATTCCTAGGGAACCATGCTGCACAGAAGATGAACGAGCCCAGCTGACTTTTCGTACCAATATAAATGTTAACGTGCATAAAACAGACGCAGGACAGCGAGTTGCTCCCAACTGCTTTCTAAAGGGGGAGATGCACACACAGCAAGGTACATAAAAAGCGTCGGCAAGGATACACAAGAAACACAGTGGGTGAGCTGTAGACAAGGGAACAGGGGAACTTTTGCTATATACCCTTTAGGATACTTTGGAATTTAAAACCTAATTAAGTACGTGTTTTGTAGGGTGATCACAGAGATTAAGTGATACAAAGGACTATAAAGCGCCTAGTACATTGTAAGCCTCAATAAATGGTGTTAACATCCCTCCCCCCAAAAAAAAGAGTAAACAGCACTGAAACGGTTTGGGGTTTTATTTTTAAACTCACCCCGACCACAACCTTGCTTTGAGCAAGGGATTGGAAGGAGCTTCGATATGTGGAGTCGGGAAAGTATACGGAAAGAGACGTGGAGAAAACAACTTTCTGAGTCGGCGAAGCTGTTTTTGAGTCTGTCGGGTCATGCGCAGGAGTTTGTTTATCCGCGGGAGGGAACTGGGAGGACCAGTACAACGAGGGTTTAGTAATAGGACGTCCCCCGCCCTGCCAGGGCAGAAGCAGATCCTACCGGGGATTCTGGGCATCTGGAAACCCCCTTCCTGCCTCTTCGGCCCGCTTCACACCGGCAATACCGTTCCAGCACCAGACTCCCTAGCCGCCCTGCCTACAAAGAGCGAAGAAAATGGGCTGGGGTAGACAAACGCGTAAACACAGTCCTTAGGTCAGGCAGAGCCACACGCCACCTGGCCCCGGACCTAGGATCACGACTCCAGGAGTCAAAACACACCTGCCTAAGAGCGAGGAACTCGGCAGCCACTTGTGCGCAGGCGCGGGCTGCCCTATCCCCGCGGTTAGGGCGCGTCACGTGACGGGCCCAGCGCTCCGCGGTCACGTGACTCCCGTCCGCGGCCTCGGCGGCGCTCACCGCGACTTGCGCCGTCTTCCGCCTGACGCGCCCCCGGCGGCAGCCGCGCAGCCCTGGCTCCTCGCGGGCTCGGGCGCCGGCTGCGGCGGGGCTATGGCGAGCGGCGGTGGCGGGGGTAGCACCGGCGCGGGTGGGGGTGCCGGGCCGGGCCTGAGCCTCGGCCTGGGCCTGGGTCCGAGCCTAGGCATGAGTGAGGCCACCGGCGAGGCGGAGGAGGAGACGGCCACGGCCGAGGCGGTAGGACGCCTGGCCACGACGCTGTGGCTGCGCCTCCGCGGCTGGGAGGCGGTGCTGGCGGCCGCACAGCGGCTGCTGGTGTGGGAGAAGCCGCTGCACAGCCTGGTCACGGCGGCCGCGCTCAACGGCCTCTTCTGGTAACGGCCACGGAGAAGAGGGGCGGGGCCGGGCTGCGCGGGGAGAGCCGGGGCAGGAGGCGCCGGGGTACCCTTCCTCTTTTCTGGGGTTGACACTTGCCCTGGGGAATGACCCCTCCCTAGTTTTTAAAGACTGTTGTCCGCCTGGGTTGCTCCATTCCTCTATCTTCGGGTCTCGAGTTGGGCCTGGAGGTTCCCATTCCCCCATCAGTGGGCGCTTTTCCGCCTTTGGCGATGGCTGCGGGAGCCTCTCACGCAACGCAACGCTGAGGTACCTGTCTCTCCCTAAGGTTGTTGTCTTCGTCGTCCCTCCGGCCCTTTTTCTTACTCAGCATCTCACTTTTGGCCTATTTTCTGCTGGATCTTTGGCAGCCTCGCCTCTTCCCTGACTTCTCAGGTGAGTGTTACTCCTTCGTTCAGCAAGCCCCCTTGCGCGCTCGCCTTGTGGCTGACCCCGCCGGCTGGGTGGGGTGGAATGGTGAGGGCAGTGCACAGCAGGCCACCTGCCTCGCAGCCACCACCACTCCCCCAGTTAGAAAATTGAGAATTGCCCCTTTCTCCAGATGAGTGTTCCTCTGAGTGTGGTAGTTAAGATTGTGGACTCCGCAGCCAGATTGCCTGTGTTCCATTGCCTGCTCAGCCACGGACCACGCGTGTGACCTTGTAAAAGCCAGTCACTCTGCTTGCCTCAGCCTTCTCATCTGTAAAACAGGGATGATAGAACTTACTTCATTAGGAAGTGGAGAGTAAATGAATTAACACAGGTTATGCTTCTGTAGAGCTTCATATGTGATAGGAATTATGTAAATGTTAGCTTTTATTGTTGCATTTCTTGTTATTCACGTATTAATAGGCTTTGGGGAGCAGCTAGGTGCCAGGCTGTGTGTGAGTTGCTTGGGATATAAACCTGGTAAGATGTGGTTCCTGTGTTTGAAAAGGGTAAAATCTAAAGGAGACAGACATTCACATGACAAACACTATGCGATTGGCATGTGAAGAAAGTGCTCTGGGACCGCAGAGGAGGGGCAACTACGCCTGCCTTGGGAAGTGTCTCCCAGAGCCACTCGGTAACTTGTCCCCCTCCTCTCTCTAGCATCATCCCCAGAGGAGCCACACTCTGACAGGTGAGTGCAGGTCACCTCTTGCTGTATTGCCAGTGTCACCATGATGCAGGGCAACATTGCAGCTTCTGTAGGCACAGACCCCAGCATAGTGAATGGACAGGTAATGAGATTGGTCTTAGGTTCCTGTGTAGGTGTTTGCGTGCCTGCCCTTTTTGGGGTAGAGGGTTGGGAGCTCTGGGCTTTGCTTCCCAGAATCAGGACAGCCTTCCCTTGGGAGGTGGGGTTGTCCATTTGCTTAGACTGAAGATCTCATTGGCATTCTCAGAGGGATTTGAGTGCTTAGGAAGCTGGTGTCTGAGGCTTCTAGGGGTCATGTCATGTCTCCCCAGTGAGGGTGCGGGGTCAGGCGCCCGGCCGCACCTGCTGAGTGTGCCCGAGTTGTGCAGATACCTGGCTGAGAGCTGGCTCACCTTCCAGATTCACCTGCAGGAGCTGCTGCAGTACAAGAGGCAGAATCCAGCTCAGGTAAATTCCCTCGTGTCATACAAAAGTTCTCTGCACTGTGGGGAAATAGAGGTGGGGGATAGGAAGGAGTGACATGAATTCCCTGTTTGGAGACTGAAGGAAGAGGCCTGTTGCCTTCTTGAGGCAACATTCACAGCTAGTAAACTGGTACAGGAGCAGGAGACAGTCTTGCCATAGGGAATAAGCTGCTGATGTTCTGACGTTTCCTGCTAAGGCAGACAGACCAGTTTGAATTAATAGGTATTTGGTGGTATCTATTGCAAACTTTCTGGTCTTGGACATTCTCTTGACTAGACTGGATTGCCGCATTCCTAGAGGGCATACCACTCCTTCCACCAACTGAGCAGTAATTTCTTACCCAGATAAGTGGGGTGCATACCTCACCCCACAGTTCTTAGACCCTGTGCTCTTCTCTGCAGTTCTGTGCTCGAGTCTGCTCCGGCTGTGCTGTGTTGGCTGTGCTGGGACACTATGTCCCAGGGATTATGATTTCCTACATTGTCTGTGAGTAGGGTCTAACCCTGCCCTTCCCAAAGCCCTCTCCTGGTCTTCTTTCCCTGGACGGACCTAAAGGGAGGACTGTGCTCTCCCTCTGCTCAGTTACCCATTTACGGAGCTCTCCAGGGGATGCTGTAGCATTAGTAACAATGGAAGAGTCACCTGGGGAGAAGGGCAGTGGATGTGGAGGGATGAGGTTGGCACAGCTTCAGGAAAGGACCCCATCTTCCTTCAGCCCTTCCTGTTTGAATAAGGGCCCTTAGGAAATAGGCAGAGGGAGCTCTGAGTGGCTACTCTAACCCCCAGTGCTGAGTATCCTGCTGTGGCCCCTGGTGGTTTATCATGAACTGATCCAGAGGATGTATACTCGCCTTGAGCCCCTGCTCATGCAGTTGGACTACAGCATGAAGGCAGAAGCTGACGCCCTGCACCACAAACACGACAAGAAGAGTAAGGGGCTCCTATAACCCGGGGGCGGGGGGACGGCCTTGACTTACTGCTCGTGAAACACCCTGTAATTTAGATACTTTCCAGTCCTTTACCCATATTTGTCCCCCACCACTGTCCCTGCTTGCTCACTTCCCTGCTGCTCTTGCTTCTCCAGAGCGGCAAGGGAAGAACATACCCCCCGGAGGTGATGAGCCACTGGCGGAGACAGAGAGTGAAAGCGAGGCAGAACTGGCTGGCTTCTCCCCGGTGGTGAGGTCCAAGGGAGATGGGGTGGCAATTAGAAGGCTGGGGGAGTCTGCTTTAGAGTAGCCGCTTCTCAAGGGGATGGGAGTCAGTGGGGCGCGTACTCCTAGAAAATCGGTTCTCTTATCCCCCTCACCTGGTGTGTTCATCCTGGTTCTCCTACAGGTGGATGTGAAGAAAACAGCACTGGCTTTGGCCATTACAGACTCAGAGCTGTCAGATGAGGAGGCGTCTATCTTGGAGAGTGGTGGCTTCTCTGTATCCCGGGCCACAACTCCACAACTAACTGATGTCTCGGAGGGTATGGGAAGCCCTTTGCCCCTCCCGATCTTCCTGTTCCCTGTCATGGGATGCTGGCTGTGCTCTGACTATTTCCCCCATGTTTTCTTTGGGGAACTGACCCTCTAATTCTACTCTAAGCTCCTGAAAGACCTTAACACCTGAGGCCTGGCCCACATTCCATATCCTGAGTTCTCATCCTTGAACATATTGGCCTATTGTGGCCATTCAGAACAGCAAGCCCATTCCTAACCCTTTGTTTTCTGCACAGATTTGGACCAGCAGAGCCTGCCAAGTGAGCCAGAGGAGGCCCTGAGCCGGGAGCTGGGGGAGGGAGAGGAGACAGAGTTGGCCCCTCCTGAAGACCTGCTGGGCCCCCCTCAGGCCCTCTCGAGGCAAGACCTGGACTCAGAGGAGGAAGAAGATGTGGCAGCCAAGGAAACCTTGCTTCGGCTCTCGTCCCCCCTTCACTTTGTGAACACGCACTTCAATGGGGCAAGCTCTCCCACAGATGATGTGAAGCTTTCCCCTGGAGGACCAGTGGAGACACTGAGCCCAGAGGCAGTGAGTGGTAGCCCCACCACTCCCTCCAGCACCCTGCCACCCCTCCTTTGCCTTGCTGAAAGTGACCCAGTGCCCTCTCCCTCGGTACTCCCTCCTCTTTCCCAGGACTCACCCCAACCCCTGCCTGCCCCTAAGGAAGAAGAGGCACTCACCACTGAGGACTTCGAGTTACTGGATCAGGGGGAGCTGGAGCAGCTGAATGCAGAGCTGGGGTTGGGACCAGAGACATCCCCAAAGCCTCCTGATGCTCCACCCCTAGGGCCCAACACCCTTTCTCTGGTACAGTCAGACCAAGAGGCTCAGGCCATGGCAGAGCCATGAGCCATGGAAGGAATTGCAGGCACAGTAGGGCTTCCCGGCCAGGGGTGTCAATGTTTCCTCCATTCCCTACTGTGGGGAAGGCAGCACGTGGGGAAGCCGGCCGTCAGATGGTAGCCAGTCCACCCCCTGCCTGCCTGCCTGCTGTCCCAGGTCTGGTATACTACCTGGGATTGGTTTTAAGCTTGTAAATAATTTTACATTTGGGTTAGTGGATGTGAACAGGACTAGGGAAGTCCTTCCCACAGCCTGCACTTGCCTCCCTGCCTCATCTCTATTCTCATTCCACTCTGCCCCAAGCCCTGGTGGGCGATCCCTTTCTTTTTCCTCCTATCCTCAGGGACCTATGCTGCTCTGTCCTCGTGTCCCACTTGGTTGTTTAGTTCAGGCACTTTATAATTTTTTTCTTCTGTCCTGTGCTCCTCTCTGCTTTATTTCCCTGCTGTGTCCTGTCCTTAGCAGCTCATCCCCACTCTGCCAGCGCCTCCTTCCATGGCTAAACTTTAGGGGGGCTCCTGTCGGGGAGGGACAGACTAAACCTGGGGTGGTGGGTTAGGCCAGTAGTTGAGCACTTAGGTCACTGTAGCCCGTGGAGCCTCCACTGCACCTTTGGCCTAGTTCGTCCCAGCCTTTCACAATAGGGGCAGAGCTGGGATCCCACAGCACATGCACCAGCACTGCATTAGTGAGCAGGAGCTCTGTCTTGTTAGCATGTGGTTCTCTCTTACTATCCCAGGGAAGAATGAGACGTGCTTCTCTGGCCATGGCTCGTTCAAGTGTGGTGGGATCCCCTGCTAGGGTCAGGAAGTGGACAGTAACATCTGTGCAGGTGTCGACTGGAAAAATAAAGTGTTGATTGGCTAGAACTGCCTGCCTGCCTCACTGAGCTCTGCCACACTCTGTGCTCTGTCCCCTCCTCACCCCTTCCTTGTCCTCAATCTTGCTCCTGGCTATTTATTTACCTGGTGCAAAACAAGGCCAGAAGCAAGTTAGGGACCCTGACAGCCCTAACTTGTCCTTAGCCATCTTCCCTGACAGTGTGATATGTTCAGTGAGATTTGGCATGTGTGAATAAAGTGTATGCAGGAGGAAATTGCCTCGTCTTCCCAATCAATAGAAATTTGGGATTATAATAATCGTTTTCTACTATGTTGCCTACAATCGTAACATGGCCTTAGAAAGTCCTTAACCCATCTACATGCTAACAATTAACTTGCTCAGCCCTGATTTATCTTTACTGGGGGAACCAACAAATAGGACCTACACCTGTATCAAAACTGACTTCAGGCCAAGGAACACGAAAGAAATGGTACCTAAGACTAATTGAATACATAATGTGTGCTTGGCACTCTTCTAAGTGATTTATACTTGCTAACTCATTTTTTCCTCATAACTCAGATATATACTGTTATTAACTCCGTTGTACAGACAGGTTAGTGTTTCTGAAGGCCACAGTGCTAGTAAATAGTTTGGCAGTTTGGCTCCAGCAATCACACTGTAACCAGCAAGCCTGTCCACTAATGGCACAAATAGGAAGATGCTCAAGGACATGGAACCAGAGAACCAATCTAATATCTCGGCTTCACAAAGAATGGATGCAGTAATCCTTGCTCTTTAGGGAAGAAAAACATTAGAGAAAGCTCAGAACTAACCAGCCAGCCTCCTTTATGAGTTCACATCTTCGCCCTTCAGCTGGAGGTACCATGTGGCAATTCTATCTTACTTTTTGAGGTAGACTTCTATGCCACATCTCTCCTAAGGAGTTAGAAATTGTTTCTGTCCATTTGTTTCACATTTGCCTGAGAGACAATCTTTTAGGGTTGATTGAGGCCCTGTCCACTGCCACTGAAAGAACATGAACTTTTAATCATTTAGAGATTTCAGAAGAAAATGGAAAAACAGTTCTAATCAAGAAACAGGCAATTAAAAAAATTTAATTTGTCAATCAGGAAGACAATGGCTGCCATATGCCCCATCTTTAATCCATTTTCTTGTCAAATTTGAAGATAGAGCCAGAAGCCTGTAGTTGGATCAAAACATTCACCATAGGTTTGGAGCTCCATGAGGTGACATTCACCCTGGTCATGTGTGTCTACATTTTTTTTTAAAATCAGTGCCCTGGCCATTTCCTGCCCCAGGATGAAGGAGACAAGAAGAAAGCTTTTCATATGAGTGAAAGAGAAATGTGAAAATTACAGTTAGGCTAAACAAAAGTCAACTAGAAACAGGCTGAGGGAAGGAGAGCTGGTTACATGTTTACATTGAGGAGAGGCCTGTGCACTTGAGTTAACTATACATCGGAACAGCTAATAGTGTAATGTGGCTGCTCATAAACTTAATTTTAGGCTGTGTTATTGAAAATATAGTTTCCAAAACATGGAAGATAATACCTGTGGTGTACTGTGCACACTTTAGAGCACTGCCAGAGGGTGGCTTGCTACACGCATGGACAAGTTGACAAGTTGCAGTGTGCCCAGGAGAGGGTCCCCAGAGGTGAAGGCTGAAAGCCATCACATGGGGAACTGTTGAAGGAACTGAATGTTGAAGCCAAGAAGAGAGACCTGAGTTGAGTCACATTAGCTGCCTTCAAACTTTGAAGGGCTGTGTGTAGGATTTCAGAGGGCAGAAATTAAATATTTGAAAAGGGATCGATTAATAGTGCTACACAGTCAACTATAATTGAATATATATATATATATATGGAGAGAGAAAGAGTCACAGAACGAGTATAGTGTGGGAGTGGAGTCAAGGCAATTGTAATAGATATGAATGATATGGGCGGGAAGTGGGGTGGCGGATTGGGGAAGGGGTTGTCACTGAGGGGCAAAAAGTATAACTTGCACTGTGTTGTACAACAAACTAATTTTAAAAATGCTTATTTCACAATAAAAATTCAAAAAGAAATAGTGGCTACAAAAACCAACTTTAATTATTGCAATTGTGTTCGTGTAGTTCAGTGGATGGGACCATGCCTACTTTCGTTTTTTAAGGTATCAATTACCGGTAGTTGTGCACAAAGTCACACACGAATGAGTGTTTGGAAATTTAACAGACAATAGAAGCTACATTTCCTAAAAAATTAAAAAGTAAAAACACAAAAGAACACAATGACTTTTTTTTTTATACCTGTGGCAATTACATGTAGGAACACAAGGACATTTTTGAGATGATGGATATCGTTGGGAAAGGGCCAGGAGGGCAGTTTCCAGGCTCTTGGCCTCACATGGAAAGGTGCTGGCTCGGTTATTAGATGGCCATCAGCTGTAACCAGTTGGCCATTAGCTACTATTGTTTTGCTTATAACTGTTGGCTGTGTTAGCAAGCGGGTGTTATGATGGTGCAGATCCTGCGGATCCTACTTCCTGTGTCTCGCGTGGCCGCCAGCAAG
Organism: Hipposideros armiger; assembly: GCF_001890085.2. NCBI lineage: Eukaryota > Metazoa > Chordata > Mammalia > Chiroptera > Hipposideridae > Hipposideros > Hipposideros armiger. Next base: position 3,304,321 of record NW_017731388.1, read on the forward strand.
ACTGGTGCAGGAAGACGCCTTGTTGGGGTGTTGACGGATGTTTGCTTCTCCTGTCTCGACCAGCCATCATCAAGAATATAATATAGTGATATGAACCCTCTATCTGTGGCTCCATTGTTGTTCCTTTTCAGCCTCACCAAATCCTGCGTTCATCTGCTGAGAGCTGAGCCCCAGCATGACAGATATGTCCAGTACCTTGGTTGGAGTGATGGTATCACAGGTCCAAATTCATCAAGATGTATACATTAAATGTGTGCATTTTTTTGTAAAAGGGAGGGATATAATAAAGTTAACACAGCAAATGTTAATAGTTGATGAATCTCAGTGAAGCATATACCGGGATACCTTGTGCTAGGCTTATAACTTCCGTGTTTGAAATTGTATCAAAATTAAGTTAGTTAAAAATTTTAAATGGCTTGGCAGTGGTGGGTGAAGCTTTTGTGTATTGCTGGATAGCAATGCAGTATATATTATAATATATTGAAGGAGATAATATTAACAGGCCAAAAGTGAAGCTTGGTCTTATGTCAATGTTGTGTTCAAAAGCACCAAGGTCACAGTAAAACTCAAGGAAGGTGAGAAAGAGGGATTTGCATAAGTGCCATCCCATCATCTGTACCTAAAAGTGTAAATAAAAAGCACGATTCATAAAAATAAAATAAAATAAATAGTGCTACACAGAATTTTTCTGACTAAAGGATATTGTAAAACAGGTTTAAATGCTATTTAAAATTAAAAAGAACAAGTACAGAGATTCTAAGAATTGTTAATTCCATCATGGAAGGACAACATATCACCATGTTTTGCTTTTAGTGTCCCAACTAAAGTATCCTTGGGCTTCCTCTAACCTGCTCCCTTAAATGCTGGTGTTGCGTTGGGTCTGTCACTGGCTCACTTTTCTTTACACTCTACCTGGGCAATTTCGCATGTTCACCTATTTAGTTACCACTCAGACATAGGCTGATGACGTCTAAATCTTCACTTTTTTCCCAGAACTTCCAATCAGGCATCTCACCTGACTGCTCCATGGGTACCTTCCGCTCAACATACCAAACACTGCACACGTGCTTTGTCCACTGTGCGCTCCACCCCTCATCTCCCAAACAGGCTTTTACTGTATTCGCCATCTTGCTGGTACCGCCAACTATGAAGGCCAACTACTTCCTTGTCCCACACCCAGCAAAATCACCAGGTGGCTGCTAATTTGATATCCAAAGTATTTCTTGATCCTGTCACCTCCATGGCAGCCCTGATTCACACCCACCTCATCTGTGATGGTTCTTCATGTTTCTGCCCTCCCCCCTCCCCCCCAATTTGATATTCCAACCACAGAAAACATTTGGAATTCTCCATTTTCTTCATCATGCTTTTGCTTGTGTCTCTCTCAGTCGAAACAGTTTTCTCTACTTTCCACCTGACCAACTCTGACTTATTCTTCAAGACTAAGGTTGTCTTATCTTTACTGGTTTTCCACTTATTTTTTTTTGTTCTACTTTCTCAACCTTACACTGCAACCATTCTTCTGAATTTTTTATTTCTGTGATTATATGTTTTATTTCTAAGCACTGTCTTTGTTTTCTGAATATCCCTTTTTATAGTTTCTTGCTCTTTCTTGTGTGTTAGGTGAAAAACCTGCTCTCTGAAGATACTGTATTAATTATTAGCAATATGTTATATTCATTATATTATTATTCATATAGTTATATTATGTTTTTAAATTCCCTGTTACCCCCACCCCTGTAATTTTTTTTTTTTTTGGTCTCTGTCTTTCATGATAGAGACTTACCCTCAAATCCTAATTTGCTCCTTCACATATGAGCAGAGGCTCTGAAAGTACAACTCAGTGCTCTCTAGGCACAGATAGGACTGATTGGTTGGCATCTGCCCTGTAGGGTAATTTGGCAGAAACAAGCATTTTGTTGGGAACTCCCAAATACCAATATTCATGGATCTTTTCTCTTAGGCTGGTCAGTTCCCCTGGAGAAGAATCCTGCATTCTCCAGCCTGGGGAGCATAAACTTGGCTGCCAGGTGAAATAAGCCCGTGGTTTCTCCTTCTCTCCACCCTCAGCTGCATCTGGTGGCCCTAAGCCCAGAGTCCCTCTGGCTCACTCTCTCTAGAGAGTACACCTCCTGCCTTTTGCTGGGTGGGAGAAGGCCAATCACCAGATTAGAGGAAGGAACCTGGGACTCTAACTGCTCCTTATAGATTTTAAATGCATCCTTGTGTTTTCAGCCCCATCCTTCCATCCTACCTTCAGAGGTATTTGATGCTTCCCAACCTGAGCCTATCCAAGGCTCTGCAGTCCAAACTGGCTTGTTCTTTGTTACTTAGCACTTAGGCTTCAGCTTTCTCAGATCCCCAGTCATCTCCCTTCCATTAGCTTTCCAACTTCCAAAGTATTTTTGTCATATTTCTATGAATTCTTTCTCCTTCTGTTCTCTTTTTTCCTTTACTGTTATTTTAGTGGGGTTTGAGAAAGGAGCAAACATACAATGTGTTCAATCTACCATATTTAACAGAAAGTCCCTTTCCACCTTCCTAGCCTCATGTGCACTAAATCTCCTCTGTGCTCTACTTGTGAGGATAATCTATGACATTTGCACTGTTCTTCCCATGTCCTTCCTGTGCCAGGAATACCTTTGGCATCTTGTCTGCTTGGAGAACTCTCACCGTCCTCCCCAGACTCACTCCTGCGCATTACTGGCTCCCTTATCTGTGTTCCCATAGCCTCTGTACATCCATCAGAGCATGGTTTTCACACTGGGGCCTCATGAAATGAGGAGGTCATGAAATGAATTTAGTGGACCTTATATAGCATTTATCTTATATTTATATTGGGATGAGACATAAGATATATAGATATAGATATATAGATATGTGTGTGTGTATATATATATATATATATATATATATATATATATATATATATATATATATCACTGTGGGTAAGGTTGGATAAGTTTGAAAGCCACTGTATTAGGGCACTTTTCACTTTGATTTATGTATGTGTCTTTACTACTAGACATTGAACAA
>NW_017731388.1:3309835-3310728 GCF_001890085.2 Hipposideros armiger
GGACCCAACACCAGCAAAAAGATTACAACCCTCTTTATCGCGCAATGTTTCTCACTGCCTCCATTGATAGCCCAAGGAGGGATTTGGGATTTTCCACAAACACTCTGAGAAAGCCACCACTCGAGAGTCCTCTTTTCAGTTGCTAAGGAAGTTACGGAAAACCATGGGACTCAAGGCAACACAAAAATCTGGGTCCAGGTCCTATCTCCATAAGCAAGTTAACTTAATCTCTCTCAATTTCAGTATTCTTATCTGCAAAATGGCAATACAGAATATCTACTTCAAAAGGTATTCATGGGGGATCAAATAAGCTAATACACAAGTAAAAGTTGGACAGGAGAGTTAACAAAAACAATTTTTCTTTCCCTTTCTGTATGCACTGTTTCTGTGAGTGTGAGTGTCGATTGAGGAGGAGGAAAACCATTAACAGATACCATTAAACTAATATTCAGGTAGAATTGTGCTGGAGACATCCTCACTTTTTAAAAAAGATTTTATTGGGGAATTGGGGGAGGAGAACAGTGTTGGGAGTTGGGGAAGGGGAGCAGTCAAGTTGTTGTCCTTCAATCTTAGTTGTGGAGGGCACAGCTAGCTCAGCTCCAAGGCCAGTCGCTATCCTGCTCGTTGGCAGTTCGTGGCCGCTCAGCTCAAGGTGCCATATTCAATCTTAGTTGCAGGTGGGCACAGCCCACCACCCCATGCGGGAGTCGGACAGGCAACCTTGTTGTTAGGAGCAAGTGCTCTTACCAGCTGAGCCATCCTGCCACCTGTTGGCAGCTCAGCAGCAGCTCAGCTCAGGCACAGTGTCACTGGCCCATGTGGGAATCGAACTGGCGGCTCTTTTGCTCAGAGCTCGCACTCTTTTTTTTTTTAAGATTTTTATTGGGGAATTG